>NC_140225.1:11043503-11307988 GCF_951802725.1 Rutilus rutilus
TATATATAACTGATGTTAAATATACACACATTGATTTTGTATTGAACCACAGATATCTCCTCACTGTGCGTTGACAAGACAGACATTCTTTTTTATGCTAAAGGAGAAGTATATAATTTTTTGCTCCACTAGCAGTGCCAAATGGAATAGCGATCTGAAGCCTATGTTTTCTTTTTCACCTGCCGTTCAAACTCAAGTCTGAGGTACCTTCCTCCTCACATACCCATTTTAGTCAATTCATCTCAATGTTCTGATGTTTTTATGGCCATTTTCCATTTTTGATTAGTTCATATATGCAACAGGCTAACTTTGAGTTAGACCCCCAATTAGTGCAACAAATCTTAGGTACAAATGACATGTATGGTTACTATTTGGGCTGCATCCACACAGTCCACACAGATGGAAATGTTTGAATCATTGTTTTCATCAATCATTATTATTTTTCAAATTCTGTTGGGTGGTGCAGCAATGACACGCTTCTTCTTTAAGAAAATTATACTTCAGCAGACCTTCAGGCAACCACAATTCTGCCTTAACACTAAAAAAATATTGAACTCTTTTGATCTAAGGCTTGTTTACATGTTCTCCATTATCTACGAGTGGCATTACCACACACTGCAGGCCGAATCAGTCTAAATTTTTGTGTAATTCAAGGTGAAATGTTGTTGCATATTTTATGATTCACTCTTGCTATATGTGTCTGTGAAATACAAAGGCATCCAGATTCTCACCAAAACCATCTCCAAAAACCTGTCATATATGCCTTGAGGCCAAATACGCCTTTTCAGTCTTTATCACAAGCAGCAGCGCAGGAGCCTACAGATTCACATGTGCCAGTGTTCATTAAATCAAAGAGCAGGTATTAGGCCCTCATAGACCGAGCGTGAGTTACTGTGCCGGAATAAGGGGGCTGGCTTAAGGGATAAAGGCGTACATTTACTGAGTGTGTTGGAGTATATGGATTTGATTTTCCTCGGGGATAACATTATCCTTGTCAGATTTATTCCTCTGATCAGTCAGCACTATTGGACATGCATTTTATCCCAACATGCATTTTATCTCTTGTTCTCACCTCATCTTTAATCCTTTATTCCTCTCTTTCTCCTTTTTCCCACCCCTCCCATTCTTTATCTTTATTTTTTCTGTCTTTCACTGAGGTGCAGTGGTGTCGGTGTCATATTGCAGTCAGAGGATGTTGCTGGATTGCAGAATGCCGCAAGTGTTATGTCTCTGAACCGCTACTTCCTGCTGCAGTACCATTTACAGCAGCTCATTCATCACGATAACATGATGAGCACAACCACACCACAGAAACAATGAGAAAATCAATTAATGAGAATGAACAAGAGAAAGGACAGGAGGAGAAAAATATGACATGTAGACAGCCAGAATCCAAAGGGTCAGTGTTTGGCTGGTTAAATGAGGATGAAAAAGAGAAAGGACAAGGAGGAGAAAAATATGAGATGTACACAGCCAGAATCTAAAGGGTCAGTGTTTGGCTGGCTCGCCTCATTAGTGCCTGCTGGTAGATGTCATAATTACACCATCTGGCTGCTCAGAGCATCTTACAATTAATGCTTTCTATTATTACTATTATTTTATTTACTTTTTAATCTAGTATATATATAAAAAAGATTTAAAGCTGAAACTCCTCACCCACATTTCTCATTCATTTGCATTGGTGGTTCAGAATGGCCAGGGTTCGATTCCCGGCAAATGCAAATGCAAATGTCATTTTCTTTTAACTGTGCTTTAGAGATTTTTGCTATAGCTAAAAATAAGTATATAAATATATAAATACACTTACCAAATTAAAAAATATTAACAAGTAACTGCAAGCTAAGCTGAAACTCCGCCCACATTCCTCTGCCAGGGTTTGATTACGGCCAATGCACGTGTGAAATTTTTTATAGGGTTTAGAGATTTTTTCTCTAGTGAATTTAATGTAAACAAACATACCCAATCTAAATTATTAACGAGTACACAACTGCATTTTAAAGTTGCATGTGGAAGATTTACTGCAACTTCATCTACAGCAAAGCTAAGATGTAAAATGAATGTTGAATGTTGAATTCTCACCACACTGGCCGGGGGGAGGCACTCCAGAAGATGCCCGTGGAAGACTCATCAGCAATGTTTGCACAGCAGCACAATTCCCAGAACATGGCTCCACAGCTATGGGACCAGCCTGAAAAAAAAAAGAAAAAAAGAAAAAGAAAAGATGAGTGATTAACTTACTGTAAGACAGATATAGAGTTTTCTGCAACAAAAGCCACTAAGAGACAAGTATAAGAATGATGCAAAGCTTTCTTAAAGCAACACTATGTAGCTTTTCAACCTTCATAATATATTTCCAAGACCCTTGTGATGGTACATCGACTTACAATAGGTTGAATGACACGCCTGCCATAGCCTGACGGGGTCTGTATCGCTTTTACTGGCACTACGTAACTTCGGGGTTCGGGTAGTAACCCGAGCACAAAAAGAACTACAAAATTCGACTGCTTTGCGGCATACGTCACTTCCCCCACCACTTCCTCAATTTGGACGTGAGAGGCCAACCAGCGTTTGTTTTCTGGTGTGGTGAACAATCGAGTCCGGTTGAAGAGATGAGTCCGAGCTTACGTTATAACGAGTCATTAATGTATTTTAACTTATATGTTTAATATACTAGTATTTAACCGAAGCTATAGATTGTGAAATTAAACATTTCTCGTTGTTAGTGTGTTTTTTATAATAAATAAACAACATATTTGAGCTTCAAACAACTACATGCTCGACTGAGAAACTCTTAAAACTACATTTCGTGACACAATAACAGTCGTATTTTTAAATTTCACGGTCTTTCTCCTCTGCTATTGACGCAGCTCGGACTCATCTCTTCAACCGGACTCGATTGTTCACCATTGTTCACCACACCGGCTTTCGTGCGTATGTTTTTGTCATGGCCAAAGCAGCAACGGACAAAAAAAAAGTCAGAAGTAAGCCGATGTCTAAACCGCGTGTACAAGTTTGGTAGGAGCTACATTCTTGCAAGTAAATAATACATGATTAGATGGACAAAATCATCTTTTAGGCTAACTAGCCTAATGACTGCAGGCTGATAGTCATGTTTGTTTATTTATTTTTCTGGTGAAAGTGTCTGGCCTCAGGCTATAATGCAAATCGATTTTTCAACTTTGCAGATTCATCTATGGTAGCTTGATAATATTGACGATATATGGCTATTACCTACCACACAAACATTGAATTGAATTAGCATTCTGTAAAACAGTAGCCAATAGGCTACTATAATGATGCTGGCTTGTAAACGTGAGCTACGCGATCTTTTGCCGTTTGAAAAAAAAATTAAACCCATGAAATTATATTCATTTGACATGCTGAAATATATGCCACTGTACCTGGGATGAAGACATTTAATACGCAATGCAGGCAGTCTGCCCAAGACGTGAGAACTCCTTCTGCAGAGTTCGGGGGTATCGGCTTGTCAACAAATGCACGTGTAACGTTATCCCCTGGTGTAACCATGACAGATTTTACGACTGCAGTAGAAGACAATACTGTTTCCCAACTGTAGGGGGACCCCGAGAGCAAAAGCTACTTGGTGTAAACCCAAACCAAACAAACCATAATAACATAACTTGTGATTCTTCCAATTAAGAAAATTCACACACATTAAAGCCTGCATTTAAGGTAATTTATGCTTCCGTCAAGCTTTTCCAGCATTTTCTTCAAAAAGGCAAACGTGTCTCGTTCAAAGATGCACTGCAGGTTTTTCATAATAGCTTTGTTTTAAAAAGTAAAGGAGTATCAGTAAATGGTCTTGCTCTTTTCACCATTTCACACTCCTATGAAAACACCTGAAAGAACAGGCCATGAACTGCACTTCACAAGAACAAAATGCCACTGAATGAAATTGCCATCAGTAATAGTCTGATGCAAAACTTGGTGGCCAAATTTTGATCTCAAATTGATGTAACATCTCTAAAGTGCCATTTTTTAGCTTTCTTCACTTACACAAAATGTCTTAAAACTCATTTACCAAACACAACACTGTTTAGAATGCATGTGGTGAGGCAGATGACGTGGGCTTGATGACTATAAACATTCATTTATTAAAGGGTTACTTCAGGATTTAGCATTAAGCTTTGTATTAGTAGAAAACCTGTAGTATTTTCGAATTACCATGCTTTCCACCCTCATATCCCCCTGAGAGGAGAGATTTATGTATTTTTTGTCTGGAAAAAATCCTCCGATGACGCAAAAATCGTCATTTTGCGTCATCGGAGGATTTTCTGGCCAGAGGCTAAAGACTACAGCCAGTAGATGGCGTTGTTCCGCATGTTTTCAGCCCGCCCATAGAGGGTGGGATGGGATCTCACTCACAGAATGTAACGTACAAACAGTGTCAGCTGTCTTTCTTTGGAAGCTAAGCTAGAAGGCTCTTGTTCTGTGGAGAAAGCTGAATAGTAGGAGAAAGCTGAGTAAGTATGGGTAACCATCCTCCTTTTCCCGGACATGTCCGGCGGGCGAGGATCGTTCAAAATGTCCGGGATTCGGCTTTTGCTTTCTGCGGTCGCCATTCATTGTTTACATGCACACCTCATGTTTCAATCTAACTCAATTCATTCCGATCGGTGAATCTGAATGTAGTGTTTACATGAACGCTAAACAAGTGATCGGTTGATGTGCGTTTTAACATTGCTAAGAAAATTCCCGCACCTTCGTTGCGAGACCGGCGCGTCTCAGTAATGACGCCACCGGCCTCGTGCCGTTCTCCCGCGGCCGTCAGCCTCGTCCTGCTCACCACAGTAAACATAATGAATGGCGACTGTAGAACGCAAAAGCCGAATCCCGGACATTTTTGGCGATCCCGAAATCCCAGGCAGACACGTCACAGAGACTCACTGGTAGCCTAACCTTGTTTTCAACTGCGCTGTCTTACCGGTAGGCGTGGCCTCCTAGGGCAGCGAAGCAAGTGCATTCTGGGAGTTGTTGTCTTTCATCCACATAAGCCAAAAATACATTTTCTGGCTTTTCTCAGTCTAGAAAGCTCCAAATTAAAAAATTTCTTCACATTTCTTCTACATAAATGACCTATTTTAAATACACATTCATCTTCCCAGAGGTGAAGTATCCCTTTAAATATGACTGCAAAATATTTATAACAAGATACTGTATCTTCACAGACATATAAAAATAAACTCAGAATAAGCATCTCGGCATCATTGTCTAATTTCATGAGACAAGACAATCGAGGATGATCGATTTGTTATACTAGTAGTCCAACCGAATGAGAAGACCCTCTTATTTCCTTGTATATACCCAAGACTATTAGATGGTGGCTGTATGAGGGTCAATAAACAATAATTGTGAATTCAAAGCAGTATGTGGTTGATGGCACCACACATTTATAGTTTTCCTGACACTGTCATTTAAAACTAAGATTTTTTTTTCTACTAAAGGGGCTAATTCATTTCTGTTTAAGCCCACAACCAAACCATGTCGGAATCCCATCATCTGTTTAGGTGACATAAATTCGATAGTAAAATAAGGGCTTATGATTGATTGAGTGTAAATGAGGGCAGTCCAATCCCTAAACTACACAGAGTGGATTTCTCCTTCATTTGCATTTTAAGGGCTGTTTATGGTGCATAAACAAAATGGGCAGAGCTTTAAAAATTAATGCATACAGTTGGCCCACTGCTGGGTGTTTGTTTATTATAGAAGCTCCGTTATACGCATTAAAAGTGTGTTTGAATGACAGGAAATTTAACATAGGACAGGATTCTTTTGTGCTTCAGTCAGTTGTATATTTTTCTCTATTATGGGTTCAAAATGTTATATTTAACACCACCACTCTACAGTGTATTTGGAACTAAAGAGTTGAGTGTAAACGTAGTAAAAAAAATTTTTTTTATATATATATATTTTTTTTTTCTATGCCAGTCTCCCAAATCAAATAACTTCTGTATGGTTTCTTATCCAGACAATTGCAGCTTTCCAAATAAATATTGGCAAGGACATGAAATCTGCCAGCTTTAACTTTGTGATTAAACACATATGAGCGACTACTTTTGCAACTAGTGCATCTTCTCACTTGTACCTTAGTGGAAAAGTGCATCTAAGGTGTTTTTCCAAAACTCCACGTGGGTTCATATACAGTATGTGTAATATTACACTAATTTAGCCACCAAACCAAATATCAGGGATGCAAACGTTTATAAACAACATTTATAAGTAAATGAATTGAAGACAAAAGACAGTATACTGTGAGACCTTTACTACTGTTGTTTTGAGGGGTCTGAAGGTCACGGCTGAGGGTGAGCTGTTGTATTGAATGCCTCAGACTGTCTGACTATAGGGAGGTGTACAATGACCGCAGGGGTCAAAGAGGAGTGCAATGTTTACTTACATCTTGTCTGAGGTATTCAGTGATAGAGATGCTTCAGTTCAGTAGTTGCCAGCTAAAGCTTTTAACCTTTGATCTCTAAATCAATGTCTGCTGTGTGAATGGACATAGAAGTAGTGCACAATTACAAAAGTTCTGTGATTGGTAAAAGAGTACTTTTTAACTTCTTTGTATCCCCATCTGCCTATTTTCTATTTCTCCCTCTTAAAAACTCAAATCATTTGACTAAGCACAAATTCTTTTGTCCCCTTTCTCCTTTCCCTCTGACAGATGTGGCTAATAGGTTTAAGTGCTGAAGCGTACAGACTAATTATAGGTTGTGCTACCTATGTTTGTGTTAGGTTTCAGAGATGATGAATTCATCAACTTGAAGGAAATAGGTTCCATTTAATCCTCAATCCGTCATACATCAGTTTCCAAATGAACCCGCCACTGAGCGCGCCTTGGGAACAGATGTTGAAATACAATGGCCATTAACTTTGCACTCAGCAATATGTTCCTTTTTATGGAGGAAAAAAAGGGGTGGGGGAGTGTTTGACAAAGTATAAACATTATGTCACCTAATTATGACATACAGTAATGTAATTTATGCAAATGGATGAAACTACAAAGAGTTTACTTTGACATTTATCTAAAGTATTGGACCACATACACATACATTCTAGGAAACATAATATGATACTAATATAACAATGAATTATACACTCCATATCTCCTTATTTGAGAATACACAAATAGGATTTTGGAGCAATTGAATGCTAATACCATAGTTTTGTCTATAACAATAAAATAAAACAATAAAGTGAAAATGTATGGATGTCATTACATTAGAAACGATATCAGTAACACTTTACAATAAGATTCATTAGTTAACATTAGTTAATGCATTAATTAACATGAACTAACAATGTGTAATACATTTGTTACAGTATTTATTAATCTTTGTTAATGTTAATTAATAAAAATACAGCTGTTCATGTTAGTTCACAGTGCATTAACTAATGTTAACAAATACAACATTTGATTTTAATAATGTATTAATAAATGTTGAAATTAATATTAACTAAGATTAATAAATGCTGTAGAAGTATTGTTCATTCATGGTTCATGTTAACTAAGGTAGTTAACTAAGGTTAACTAATGAACCTTATTGTAAAGTGTTACCACAATATCAAACCAAGTGACCAACAAATAGAGCAAACAAAAGATTTCAGAACTAACTTCACTTTTCTAAGTAATCTTTGCAATTACTTTTAGGCACAGGTTATAATGTTATGTTTAATGGATGTATGAAGTAAGTTTTCAAGTTCACACAGGTGGTTCATCCCATTATGACACCAACTAACATTTGCCAACCAGAAAATGTCAATGAATTTTTATAAAATGTACTTTATAATATTTTTGAGAAATGTTTGCTTGAAAAGTGCCTCTAAAAAAATACACTTGGTTTTATATTTTTCATTTAATGCAACAACATTAGAGATGCATGGATACTAAATTTCTCCAACAATACCAATAGCCGATTATTTAGAATGATACATGCCGAAACCGATAGTTTGATTTTCTTAAGGTAAAAAATATCTCAATGCTGTAAAGTAAACTATACAGGGAACCCTATAACTATAAGCTCTGCATTGCTGCTTGAACTGAGGTGCTTCACCAGCCTGCCACGTCATATTTTTATCGTTTGATTTTCGTGAAAAAATGGACAACATTTCTTATCAGAAGTAACAAAGCACAAAGCTCTTTACGATAGTTGGGAGGTCTGCTACAAATAATGTTTGGTGTAGAAAAAAACCCGCAGATCTGGCTTGAACTACAGGTGATTCATGAAGTCAAATAGACTCTGCTTTAATGTCGCTATATTTTTAACTGTTAATGAGTTATTGTCACGTTACCTTTGACAGCCCTAAATTCAACGCAAGAGACATTTTTTACACACACTGAGTTTGCAGTCTGAGGTTTTTCTGACCCCTTCTGATGGACAGGATTTAATCGGTCCTGATCATCGGCTGTTTATAAGCTCTATGGCCGGTAGTGAAAATAATTGCTTTTAAAGGCCTATACAGATTATTCGCCAATACATCGGTGCATCCCTAAACAACAGTCACATTTTAAATGTGAATTAAGTGTTCAATTCTATTTTGAAGTGGCAGTGGAACTATATTCACATTTGCACCTGTTGCAGTGGCCCCAAACATTGGGAAAGGGGGAAGAAAAATGGATTGACTGGAAGAGATAGAGAGACAGTGTGCATCCAAGCAGGACTTGGCTTCTCTTGGGTGAAGCATTAATCTCTTTAAAAGCCTTCATTAGCTCAGATTTATCCATCCCCCACTTGCTGAAGCAGCCTGTTCATCCACCAGAGCTGGGCAGGATATTTGTACATTTAATTTTAATCCTCGTTAATAGCTATTTTATTAAAATGACACCTTCAAGAATAAGGGCATTAACAGTGAAGTGATGGACTCTTGATGACAGATTGATCCAGGGTGTGAATGGAGAGATTGACTGTTCAGAGCGGGTGGTGAGGTGATCCAAATTAATCAGGCTAAGTAATACAGCATATAAATCAGGAAAGGGGCACAAGGCGCCTTCAGGGGAGGACTTCAGGTCCTGGGCAGTGGTATACCTCGTATGGGATCCCATAGTGGCTGTTGCTTTAGAGAAATATCTACTAAAAGATATGGGTGGATATTCATATGTGACATTTATAGTGTTGGACATTTCATGACCGGTGGAAAGTAATTTCAATATTTGACATTTACAAATGCTAAAAAAACACTCAAATAAAAAATTAAATTAAAAAAAAACCTATACAGGTGCATGAAAAATATTATACAGTATATAAAAATACCAAAACAGTCGACATACTTACTCCCAAAGGAATTTTTAATGGTACGTCCACTAAAGACTTCTTTTGGATCAACAATGTTTCAAATTTATGTGTTGATTTTGTAATATTTGACATTTAGAAAAACAAAAGGCTTGTTAAAAAGTTGCATTTGTGTTAACATCCTTCACCTGAGGCATTATGTGCTTTATGTGGTAGAGCTTTGCTTTTTAGCAAACTTTCTGCATTTCCCTCTCCGTCTTCCCACTTCAGAGAGGCTGAACAGCCCTAAGGGGCTCTGACTACTCTATGGGATTTTGAGGTAGGTGGTGCGTCCTGAATTCTGAATGTGCTGCCTTCAAACATTATGCGCCCACATCAGTCGTATGTTATAGCCAGAACTTCATCAGTCCCTGAATGTGAAGTCCCTGCTTCGTTCTCAAAGACGGGCTTTAAAACAGTGGGAACGTTTGTTGAGTGGCCATCAGGTCTGTGAATCATGGAGGGATAAAGCGTGAAGGCTTCATCAAATGAAGTGATGAAGAGGTAATAAACACTGTGAGGACAGATCCTGCAGCACCATCTGTAAGAGCATGCCACTAGCAATGCCAAGATCATGGGTTCAGTTGCAAGGGAACAACACTGTAAAATATACACCTTAAACTTTAGTTGCTTTGGAAAAAGTGTCTGCCGAATGAATAAATATACATTTAATAAATTAAATTATGAAAGAGAGAGCTGGTCAAATACATTCAAATACAAAACAATTCAGTGGAGTATGTTTCAAGTGTCTTTGCCATATTTTCTCTGTCAACCAACACAGATGTCTACCCTTCAAAAACTGGGATGTATATACCGTATGAAACGTAAAGCATGATCAGCAGTGCTGAGAAAACATTCTGGCAAAACAGAGACAGTCTACAGTTTACTTCTTTTGTTGGCTGGAATTGAACTATCTATTTAAAATTACGACCCGGACAATGCTGTCTATACTTTGCAATAGTTTTAACACCTGATTTTATTTCAAACAGGTATTACACATTATGGCACCACAATTTTATTATATATAAATATTTGTATATATATATATATATATATATATACAGACCCTTTCCAAAAAATTTGAGTATCATGGAAAAGTTTATTTATTTCCATAATTCCATTCAAAACGTTAAACTTCCATAGATTATAGATTCAGGGCCCACAACTTAAACTATTTCAAGTATTTAGTTGTTTATTTATACATAATTTGGCCTTCCAGCTCATAAAACCCACGAAAACAGGATTTAAAAAATTTTGAATATTACATGAAATCACACAGTAATTACACAGTGATACCATGGTCATTGAACCAGGTTTTGGTTCTTTTGGCAGTGTGGGCAGGTGCAAATCCTGCCCACACTGATATTCATTTTTTTTGGAAAGGGTCTGTATATATATATACACACACAATACTTTCTGCCTTTTTACATTTTCAAAAAACAAAACAAACATAATTTAGTAGCCTATTATTTATAAGTTGCTTTCTCATGGGAGCTAAAATGTGACATTTGATCACGTAAGATTTTTTTTTGTATATATATATATAAAAGTGTTCAGTTAAATTTAAAGTAAAAGTAAAGATGTGACTTTTTTTAATGTGTTTAACTCCCAGACAAATATATTTACAGTATACAATGAAAAAAAGTGTGGTGCAATCATCCAACACAAGGAAGATAACTTGATCAATATTATAAATGATAAAAATTATACAATAGTTTTCACATACTCAAACTTAAATACGAAATGTTACATATCTTTGTGCATTATTATATAAGATGATTGAAAACAGCATCTATCCAATTAATGTGCAATAACAATGTAGAACATTTTAGTTTTAATCAGAATCTGATTTTAAATTGCTGCCATTCAGTTTTAAGTTCTTCAGAAAGATGAAGTCAATTTTAAAGCAAACTATATGCTATAGAAAATATTTCTGAAGCCAATTTAAAAAATGCAACAGGCCTTGTCATTCAAAAGCTATTCTAATAAATTATTTAGCTGCATAACTACTGAACTACTAAACTACTATTTAGACATAATCATATTGAAGTATTCATCATGAAAACAATAACCGCACTTTAAGTGAGACACTTTAAAATAAACATGTCTTCTAAAAACTTAAATGAAAAGCCTGTAGAACCCCCATGATATAATGGAGGGTTACTGAAATCACAGCATTGATCCCAACATCCGGTTCTATGAACACTGTGCCTTTGAGCGAGGCACTTAACCCCTTGATGCACTAGTGAGACTCTGTAATTAGTGTACTGTAAGTTGTTATGGATAATAAACTCCTGCTAAATGACATGTAACTGCCTGCTAAATGACAAGCAATTAGACAAGCAGTAAGAAAAAGGCAATTTAAAGAAGTTGTAAGGGTGGCCTCAGACCGCACTGTAGTTAACACTGTTTACTCTGAAGCTCTCAGCCCTGTCATCTACCTCTGGGGTATCATGAAGTAATAAAGTTTGACAAAGTTTGCTGCATTTCTTCCATAAAGTGATGGTGGTTCAATGGTGAAATTCTTAATTAACTTAAAAGAAGCCTTAAGAGAGATATCTCAGCTTTTCAGAAGTCAAATAGCAGTGTCTTAGGGCCAGATTTAGGGCATTGAAGCAATACCTGGTTGTGCAAAAAATGGTTGTCAAGCACCCAGTTAAAGTCTTGTGCACCCAGTTAAAGTCTTGTGCAAAACATTACAGCACAAAGAGAATTGCATTACTATACTTTATATATCCTAAATTAAAGTATTTCTATAGAAAGACTAGTAAATTAGTTTAACAACATTCAACTCAGGTTTCAGATCACAACAGCACTAAATCCAGGTGTAAACCGGGGCCAAAATGCTTTATGATGTGATCTCCCACGTGACTACGCCGCGTTTAGTGTGTGAAAACAAGCAGAATGAAATCCTTCGTAAAACCACTCTTACTTGATTCTGTGTGAATGATTTTGTTCTGCTTGTGTTTCATGAATGAGCAAAATTCAAAATGTCATGTTTAAAATGTAATTAAAAATCAAGTATAATTGGTAAAAACAACAGGACTACTCTGTGCTTTATTGACATATACAAAACCCAATATTAACTCTGTAATATATATATATATATTTCTTTATATATATATTATATAATTTCAGAGTGTGTATGTGAAATTTTAGCTCAAAATACCCAACAGATCATTTTTTACAGCATGTTTAAGTTGTCACTTTTTGGGGCTGAGAAAAACACGCCGTTTTAGTGTGTATCCCTTTAAATGCAAATGAGCTGCTGCTGCCAGCCCAGAGGGCGGAGCCTCACGAGCTTGCGCTCAGTGGCAAGACAATCTTATCTCATGGAATGATAATATCAGAACAAAAACTCTCAGTAGCGGTTCATTTCGACCCAAAGTCGGACAATAATGCCTACAGAGCCAGAGAATATATGCTGTATGGAGATATAACAGGTATAGTTTAGTTTAAAGGTATAGCGGAGGATCTTTCCGAATTTTAGATAAGACCCGCCCTCTCCACTTCTTGAATAAGTTTGATTGATTCACCAGAATGATTGACAATTAGGAGGACCAATAGTATAGGTGATCCACCCGGAAGTAAAAAATCCTCCGCTATACCTTTAATTACGGTTATAGCTTATTTGTCATCTGATTTTATCCACTATTAGTACAAGCCTGTTGTAGCGGACCACGTCCGAATGATGGCCAAAAATGTACTGATGAGTTTTATGAAGTTTATTGTACATCACACAAAAGATGAAGCGTCAGTTGTACTCTAGAAAATCCCCATAAGAGCTGAATAAACACAGTATAAGAAGTGTGCATTAAAGTCTTATCCATAAACTCTCTCTCTCCCTTTCATTATCATCAACATACACAGCGAATTAAACAAAAAAAACTCGTTACAACTAACAGTAAACAAATATATACACAGCTTTTCAGGGGGTGCTTAATAAACTGGTAAACTTTATATCAGTAAAATAACTCGATGAGCTGTCATAAAGTGCGCGCTCTCACTTTCATTTCTGCCCATCTCCGGAGACTGTAAGCTGGATCACGAACAGTTGGTACAGATCCATCTTCGAGTAACAACGAGAGTAAATGAAGACTGCTGTGCTCATTTTTACATCTTATAACAAAACACCTCAATCGCTTAGGAGACATTCTTGTCTACCAGCTACTCCAGCATCAAAACAATGGTGGCCTGTGTACAGCTCACTCAGGGCGGGTCAATATGCTCATACGGCAGTGTCAGTCAACAGTCGTGGGAGGGGCTTGTGCAAAAGTATGTCACACTGCCCCGAATCTGAGAATGGGTTGTTCTGAGACTGCTTATAATTTATTGGGATTTAAAAAAAGCACTGGGTGCCCTCTCATTATGTGGTTGTGTAAACACACTTCCAACACACATTTATGTTCAAACACCATGTAAAAGTAAATTTTGCATAATAGTTGCCCTTTAACCCCCTGAGGTTGGCAATCACGCCGGCGTGATCTGCTCGCTTTTTTTCTTATCAGTGCAAAAGAGACTTAAAATACTCTGTTGTCTTTGATCTTACATACAAGTTTCATACATCAATCGATCCTGTTATGTGTGTATTTTTTTTGTGTATGCTCACAATAAAAACAAAGTGTTGTGCTTTTTGCCAAATAAAGAAAAATAAACATGATGTGAGTTCTGCTTTCTCTCTGTCAGTGAAGTCCATTCTGAAACGCGTCCGAAAATTAACTAACTCAGCGAATACTCAGTCAAACAGGCATACAGACACAAGCTTGAATTCTCTTCTTTTAAATTAAGTAATTTTTATAAAAAACAAATATTCTCAGTTTATGTAATATGTATGAAAAGAGAGAGATGTCAGTTGTTCTCAGCTCATTATGTTTTAATGTGACTCCGCCCACGGAGAGCGCGCGCTATTCAAACGCAAATGATCTGAGGCGATCCAGGCAAACCTGTGAAACGCCCACATCAGCTGGATAACACACACCGCAAGTTCACTTTCAGACTCATGTACTTTACGACGCTGTGAGGAATAATACTATCTTAATAATAATCCTGGAAAATTTACCTCAGAAGTGCTGGAAGTTTCATTTCGAGGAGCTACGGATCCAGCTGAGGAATAGGTCAGTTCTATATTTGCTTCGTTCTAATCGCAATAGTGTCTGTACACGCAAAAAGACTGTTTATATATGAATCGCGTTTCTGTGTGTGAATGAATTAATGAACAGATGCGCGCTGTTGTGTAGCTACTACAGCTGACACAAATACTGTTTAAAAATGAATCGCGTTTTTGTGTGTGAATGAATGAACAGCTTTCCCCAAACTCTATTGCTATACTGAGATGAGTAAAAATCGACTACAATAAACGGATAGATTATAAAGTTTTTACTGTAAAATACTGCCACATCAAATAAGCTTATAATGTTGCCAATTTCTGCTCATATCTTATATATATATATATATATATATATATATATTATGTTTTGTCAAAAATAAAGTCATCAACTAAGATGTTATTATAGTGTTTGTTCCAATGTAGGCTATATTCAAACTAATGAATCCTTAACTTTGAAATAAATAGGCTATGATAAAATGTATACTTTAGTTTTTACAAAGAAATAATACACTGGAAATATTGTTAAAATTTTAATTGTTGCTGTAATTGTATAACCTTTTATACAATTAATAAAATAGCAAAAAAATATATACAAGGATAGATGTCAAAATCTTAAAAGGTCAATATAAGCCTTCTCTTTAAATTACTTTTATTGTGTTTTATTAGTGACACATTTGGGTAGAGAATATATTCCAAAACTTTCTGAAAATACAGTATGAGAACAATTAACTGCACAATAACTAGAAATGTTTACCTTGGATATTATACAATTTGCAAGCACAATTTGTGGATAAAAAACAAACAACTGTGAATCTATTATATATATATATATATATATATATATATATATATATATATATATATATATATATATATATATTATATATATATATATATATATATATATATATATATATATATATATATATATTGTCCTTGCATTCTTTCTTATGGCTCAGTCACACACCTGAATGAAAGGCTCATTATGTATGCAGCGCCATTATGCGGGCCCCATTGTCTCCTCAGGTGTGAACCACTTCGTTGACACCCCTGTGCATATTGCTTTTACAGACAAAAAGTGTCTTACAAAATTTAAATCAATGTATTGTTTTATGTGAATGATTAGGCAGGATGATTTTCACATCATTTTGAAGAAAAAACTCTTAGTACTTTAGTACTTTTTGTGGCCTTATTTCAGAAACTTTCATTTTTAGTTTTTTCAATAACCATGCATAAACATTATTCTCTCAAAAATACAAACATGTAAATACATGTTGCTCACATATTATGGTAGCCCTGTTTGTGCTAAATAGAGTGTAATTACACCTTTGCCATTAATATGTTTATAAGCAACTGAAAAAAGCACAAATATCAGGGCATGTCAGAACATCTCAAGGACCCCAAAAACACCTCAGACCCCAGAGGGTTAAGGCCCATTCACACCAAGGACGATAACTATATTGATAACTATAACTATAAAGTTTTAATAATTGATCTAATTCTATGAAAATAGGGAAGTCCACACCACAACTATGCAACAATGACAGCAGAGTGAGAATATTGGTAGAATCACTTTCAGCTGCTAAAAACATTGACAGCTAATCAGAATCCAAGTGACTATAAAGAGTTTGAGCATTTGAAATGGCAGATGACAGACCTGTAGCACATGTTTAGAATATACAGACCAATATTGTGTGTTGGTGTGGACATTAATATAGCTATCGTTATGGTCTTTACAGTTATCGTTGGTGGTGTGAACATTATTGTAATCTTTACAGTTAACGTTGTTGGTTGTGAACGGGCCTTAACTCCAGTTTTCAGTATCACATGATCCTTCAGTCATTCTGATATGCTGATTTAGTGTGCAAGAAACATTTCATGTTGAAAAGAGTCATGCTGCTTAATTATTTTTTTTTATTATAAATGTCTTTATTTTCACTTGAGTGTCAATTTAAAAAAACAACAACAACTTTTAAACAGTATTGTACAATTAATAGATTGAAAAAAAAATTTACAACAGAGGAGGCTTTTGCTTCAGTAAGCACAGACCTTCAGTTTGAGTTCATTGGTAGGCTGAATCCTGAAAATACCTGAGGGACATTTGGTATTTCCATCACAGAATATATAATGGGGCAAATGGGACCCTGTCGTGCCACTACTACATGTGAAAGGACATGTCAATAACATCTTTGCAATATTAATAAAATATGCCTTTGCATTTATGTTGGATGATTCTCCACTGTTAATGTTGCTTAATAAAAATGTTCATGTTAGTTCACAGTGTGTTAAAGTCCACTATGGTAAAGTCCCCCTGTGGTGAAAATCAAGTTTTTAACGTTGTTTATATGTCTCTGTGGTGTTTTCAATATGCTTTAAGACAAACCTTGTGTAAATTCATAAGTCAACACCATTGCTGAGTATTTTCTAAGTATGCAGTGAACCAAAGACAGTCTCAAAAACTGGTCTTTATGATGTCACAAACTACCTTGTAACCATCACGTGTGATTGTCAACAAGTGGATCTCTGAGCTGGTGTGAGTGAGTGGAGGCGCGTATACTAAACGAGGCAAGGATGTAGTTACATTCAAGCTATTTTAAGGCATGAATAAAAAAAATTCAAGGAAAAAACATTTAAATATGTCATTTTGGTGATCAAAGGTGAGTTTTAAGGGGTAAAATGATTGACTACAGGGGGACTTTAATAAATGCAACTTTTGATTTAAAAAATCTATTATATCTAATCTACAGACAGTGTATATCTTTATTCAGACAGTATTAAGACAGCGTGTGTGATAAAGAGTGTCATTCCCCATTTAATTGTTCAGATATGCCACCACCAGATACATAGATTTAAATAATGTATTATACAGATCCATCAGGCTTAGACTGAATCTCATACTTGACTGAAAGTTTAACAGCTCCTAGGTTCAGGTCTGTGTTATGTTTCTGTCTGCGCATCAGTAATGTTATAAAAGAGTCTCCACAGACTCCACACCAGCCCGTCATGTTTGCCTTACGGCGCCAGGCACACTTACTCATACACCTGTCAGTACCTTGGGAAACACATTAGCGTGAGTGTGTGTGCGCCTGTTTGTGCTGAGTTGGCCTGACAGAGAGCAAAAATGCTGGAAATGATTGGAGTTGAGAGGGAGACAAAAAGGCAAACAGGCCATCTGCTGGTCGAGAGAGAGAGATGGAGAGAGTGTGAGAAAGAGATCGTGAGAGAGAAAGATGGGGAGAGACAGTGAACGTGAGAAAGAAGGGAGAGAGAAGGAGATTAAATAAAATAGAGGGATGCGGGTGGCTGGCAGGTTATCCGAAGTGTGTCAGAAACACTTTTGCCGAGTGTCTTTCATTTTCAGCCTGCAAGCCGCAGTCAGGCTAGCTGTTGTGCTTCTGGTTGCCTTGTAGCTGTGCTTTTTTGAACTGAGTGGTCTAAATCAGTGATTTTCAACCGGTGGGTCGCCACTTAAAAATGGGTCACAGGTCTGTAATACTTAGAGAAAGCTATCCTTTGGTATTCCCATTCATCTTGATGAGCGTGGGCGGCATGATAGGTGCGCTTTGGTTTTGTTACGCGTATACCCCGTTCTGTTGTTTTCATTGTGTTTTTGGTTCCGTCCAGTGACCTAGGGGCTGTTTACACGACACCGTTTTCAACTAAAAAGCAAAACATTAAAATAAAACGCAGAGTTTTGAAAATGGATTTCAAAGTGCATGTTTTTGAAACAGTCTCCGTGTAAACAACAAAAACGTGAATCTCTGAAGACGATGACGTCATGCACATGCGTATTACGTGTCCTGAATGCTTTTTTTTTTTTGCCTGGTAATTTCTGTCAGTAATTCAGAGCTGCAATCTGCTTTCTGAATCAGAAAATGTAACATCACACATAAAATCTGCTGCATTTTGCAATTTACTCTGCAAACATCCGTTCTGCAGACAACCACGAGAGAAACTAGAGGATTCCATTTGTTAACTTTTTGTGCAAGATGCAGTAAGCACTGAATATTTCACAGAAATATGTTGCAAACTTTAAGACACAACTTTGACCACTTGCAGTTTAACTTTAATTAAGATATGATGCCACAAACTTCACTAACTCTGGCTAATCCTGCAACTACTTATTTAATTTTAGAAGCAAATGGTAACTTATAAACAAATACAAAAACACTTGGAAAGTCAATGATCTAACTGTCAAATAATATACTGGGACAAACTTCTGTTCCCCCATAATAATAAAATAAAGTAATTGCAAAACTCATGTTGCCTGCAAAGAAAAATCTTACGTGATCAAATGTCACATTTTAGCTCCCATGAGAAAACAGCTTATAAATAATACTCAATTATGTTTGTTTTGTGAAAATGTAAAAAGTCAGAAAGTATTGTCTATATATATATATATATATATATATATATATATATATATACATACAGTGAGGAGAACAAGTATTTGATACACTGCCGATTTTGCAGGTTTTCCTACTTACAAAGCATGTAGAGGTCTGTAATTTTTGTCATAGGTACACTTCAACTGTGAGAGACGGAATCTAAAACAAAAATCCAGAAAATCACATTGTATGATTTTTAAATAATGAATTTGCATTTTATTGCATGACATAAGTATTTGATCACCTACCAACCAGTAAGAATTCCGGCTCTCACAGACCTGTTAGTTTTTCTTTAAGAAGACCTTCTGTTCTCCACTCATTACCTGTATTAACTGCACCTGTTTGAACTCGTTACCTGTATAAAAGACACCTGTCCACACACTCAGTCAAATCAAACAGACTCCAACCTCTCCACAATGGCCAAGACCAGAGAGCTGGCCCGTCTGAAGTTTGCCAATGACCATCTGGATGATCCAGAGGAGGAATGGGAGAAGGCCATGTGGTCTGATGAGACAAAAATAGAGCTTGTTGATCTAAACTCCACTCGCCGTGTTTGGAGGAAGAAGGATGAGTACAACCCCAAGAACACCATCCCAACCGTGAAAGCATGGAGGTGGAAACATCATTCTTTGGGGATGCTTTTCTGCAAAGGGGACAGGACGACTGCACCGTATTGAGGGGAGGATGGATGGGGCCATGTATCGTAAGATCTTGGCCAACAACCTCCTTCCCTCAGTAAGAGCATTGAAGATGGGTCGTGGTTGGGTCTTCCAGCATGACAACGACCCGAAACACATGCCAGGGCAACTAAGGAGTGGCTCCGTAAGAAGCATCTCAAGGTCCTGGAGTGGCCTAGCCAGTCTTCAGACCTGAACCCAATAGAAAATCTTTGGAGGGAGCTGGAAGTCTGTATTGCCCAGTGACAGCCCCGAAACCTGAAGGATCTGGAGAAGGTCTGTATGGAGGAGTGGGCCAAAATCCCTGCTGCAGTGTGTGCAAACCTGGTCAAGAACTACAGGAAACGTATGATCTCTGTACTTGCAAACAAAGGTTTCTGTACCAAATATTAAGTTCTGCTTTTCTGATGTATCAAATACTTATGTCATGCAATAAAATGCAAATGAATTACTTAAAAATCATACAATGTGATTTTCTGGATTTTTGTTTTAGATTCCGTCACTCACAGTTGAAGAAGTACCTATGATAAAAATTACAGACTTCTACATGCTTTGTAAGTGGGAAAACCTGCAAAATCGGCAGTGTATCAAATACTTGTTCTCCCCACTATATATATATATATATATATATATATGTGTGTGTGTGTATATACTGTAGTTAACATTTGAAGTGGATCTCTCTCTCTCTCTCTCTCTCTCTCTCTCTCTCTCTATATAAATATATATATATATATATATATATATATATTAGGGCTGGGGGAATTAACACGTTAATATTTACAATTAATTTTAGATGCTTAACGCGTTAAAAAAATAATAACGCAATTAACGCAGCACTTTTTTTTTTTTTGCCTCGTTTTAATGACTTTCTGTTGCGGCTGCTATTGAAAAGGCCAAAAATATGCCGTCCCACCCCTCCGTGTTCGACTATCAGGCTTCATTCTCGTGCAGTTTCCATGAGCGGGTCTTTTCCGCTCCGCGCTCTCCGTTCCGTGTGTGTGTGTGTGTGTGTGTGTCAGCATGCTGCTGCGCTCTCAGCTCAATGCTCTGCTCCGTGTTTGCGCTGCGCGTCCTACTCTGTCGTTAACGGCCCAAACGCTCCAATCATGTACCGATCACGCACTGGAAAAGCAAAGTCTGCTCAAATAACGTGAAATTTCTCTATAATAGACTTCTGTTTACAATTGCCCTACTGAGCTGGTATAGTCATGCTGGGCAACAATGGTAAAATGACCTGCTCTGATCACATGCTCTGGTAATAATAGCTTTGTAGGACTATATTTTATATTGATAATTAGTAAAAAAATAAAAAAATAAAAATATAATAATAATATGTTAAATTGATTATGTTCATTGATTATTGAAAAAGAATAATATATTGATATATTGATGTTTAATATTATTTTAATACAGGGCTATTTTCTGTTCCTTTTTTTCCCTGTGTTGTTTAATTTAATTAGGTTATTCTAAGTTTAAATATTGATGATTACAAGCTTGGGGGAAATGCAATTAATTGCAATTAATTACAGCAAATTGTGCAATTAATTAGTTAAAAAATGTTTTATCGATTCCCAGCCCTAATATAAATATATAAATATATATATATATATATATGAAATTGCATGTACCTTGCAATAGACAGAGCTGTTGTTTGTTTTGCTGAACTCAAAATCAGCCTCAATTTCTTGTTTCTCCAGTGAAGAGTTACTGGAAACTGTGTTAATTTAGTTTCATAGGAAGTGTAGAGTTAGTAAACTTTGAATCAGATTTGTTTTCAGGCCAAACATTAAAAATAACTGCAATCAAGTTTTGGCTCTGATATACAGAGAAAGATTTGCCAAAAATATTCAATGAAAGATAAACTGACTGTCCTGAAGTGTAGTTTTATCCTGAAAATTTCAATTGAAAAAAGTTATAGAAAAAGGAGAATATCCAATACTATTTAAAGTATGAAATAAAAAAAAACATTATTGAACTAAAATATAGTACATTCATTTCATTGAAATAAAAACAATTAATTAGTCATTGAGTTGCCTGAATTAATCAGCTAATTTGGTCTTAAAGGGAGGATTCACCTGATCTTGAAGGGTGTTTAAACTTGGATATTTTAGTCAATAAAATGAAAGCCAATGAGGTTCATTGGCTTTGACTTCCATTGTATAAGGAAGAGAGAAAAACTCTGACATTTTTCAATCTTTTGTGTTCCACAGAGGAAAGAAAGTCAAGGTTTGTAATGACATGAGGGTGAAAAAAAGATGACAGACATAATATTTTGGCCAACCCATCTCTTTAAGGAAGCCCTGAGTAATTTACTGTATATACCGTGTCTAACAGCTCAGCATAAAGCACTGGAGCAAAAAGAAAAGAAAAAAGATATCACAAAAAACTAGGAGGACAATTGTCGACTAGGGGTGGCACGGTACATGAAAAAACATCCGAACCGTTCGGTTCGCTTGTCTCGGTTCGGTGCGCGTGTGCGTCGCGCGGTTTGCACGGTTCGACGCATGCGCAATGTAGCCTCGTGCCCGTGCTAATACAATGCTAAATCATAAATCAGACATATGTAGAATTACATTACAATGTCCAGCAAACGATTTATATAGTACACTGAGTTTACCTAGACATTTAATGAGATCTACTCCACTATATGTTGTTTTTTTCATGTGAATAAATAGGCTACATAGATCGACTGTTCCACGTAGCCTAATGGTCCAGTGGCAGAACTTGCCAAGCGTATCAAAGGTTCTGAGTTCTAATCTGCGATCGTATATATTTTTTTCTTTATCAAAACCGATTATGTTTATCAGCGGTTGTATATCAAGCAGGGACCGATTTGTATGAATTTTGTTTTATTATTTAATCGGAACGAGTAGCCTTGAGTCTCCTCAATGGCTTGAAGCGCGCGTCCGAGTGATGAATGTGCGGCCGCTGCGGTGTGTGCGCGAGCCACGAGAACACTGTATCAGCACCACTGATCGCAACTGCAACGAGCACTTTGATCACTTGATTAAAAAAACACATTTCAGCGCTAAATTGCTTCTTATTTAACAAACGAATGAAACAAATACTTTGCTAGTTAACTGGAAATGTTTTATTTATTTGTATTGGTACACCCGTGCTGCAAGATAATATCAACCCTGGCAAAAAATGGTGGGGACATGTCCCGCCTATGATGACGAGACACGAGGATAAATTGACAAATAACGGTCCAACACAGCCCACGTAGCTCTACAGATGATGGACCTCCAGGGCCACTGAAAGTTTCCTCAGGGTGACTGCTCACTCATATTACTTCAGAATGGGAAATGAGAAGCTGCGTTTTGCAAACACACCCCATTTATGAAATAAATAAATAAATAATTAGATAATTCAGCTATATATCATATGCTGAAGTAAATTTTTGGAGTGTTAAAGATTAAAAGAAAAAACAACAACATGAACCGTACAGAACCGAAAACCGTGACCCTAAAACCGTGATACGAACCGAACCGTGGGTTTTGTGAACCGTGCCACCCCTATTGTCGACCATTGCTTTTATAGAACGAAGCTGTCATGTTGTGCATACAGCACTCTAAACCAGAACTGACAGCAGTATTCTGCAGCTGTGTGAACGTTCCCAGCGAGAGAACACAAAAGAGAGAGTGTTACCGCACTTGAATTACTGCTTGAAAAACATATACAACTGTAGGGAGTTTGCCTTTCCACTTCAGTCACATTTGGCCTCCAACATTCCTCCCAGCATGCTCCAGGCATCCAGTAGTGCACAGCACAAGGTCTTAGGGGAGCTCATTGTGTTGGTTATGTGGAGCTCCACTCCACAGACAGATTCATTAGCCAGTTCCTGGATATAAAAAAGGACCGTCCTGTCACTGAGGCCCATTGCCAAATTTCCATTTTAATTGCAGAGAGGGAAACAGGGAGACAGAAGGAGGAGAGTAAGTGCGATCCTATTAAATGCTCTGGGGTAGAGAGGTCGGTACACACGAACAACAAATTAATCATCTTCTTAATGCTCGGCAAAAGCCAAGACTTCTCCCTTCCAAAACAAAAGGTGGAGTGTGTCCTTCACTCCCTCTCCCGCTATTAACAGCGAAGATGAATGCAATTTCAGAGTCTCAGACATGGGCGGCTCACAAGTACGGAAGAAAAACAAGCATGAAACATTACACGGCCAAACATTTCAGAAACTGTTTGCTCCAAATCCAATATTGATTTTTTCGGTTCGCTGTGAGAATGAAGCTATTGATTAAAAACACGAAGGGAGAGAAGAAACACAGCTGTCATTAGGAAATAAGAGAAACTCTTAATGGAGAGGCAGAGGCAGTTTAAGGAAGTACTGAAAGAAATTAAATTCACCGATGCAGAAAGTTATGGGTGCGAAACCAACTGCAGTCTAAACCTGCTTCAACATATGAATGCCCTGTGCCAGTTATGGAAGATGATACAAATTCAACCCAGGGCCATGTCATCTGTGACGGAGACATCTGTTGTTGATGAACAACATAATTATTTACAGTCTAGGCGAAAATAAAGCTTTGCAAAACAACATATTTGAGCACAGATTAAAGACTGTCAAGGAGCCGTTATCACAGTTATGTGTAAAGTGCCTCTGTCTCTGGAAGATATATCTTTACTCTTTATTTTCTTTCACTCTTTCTCTTTTAATCTCCCTTATATGCATTTGATTTCACACTTCTGTGTTAGCTTAAATTACATTAAACAGATAAATATAGGGATGCACAAATAAAAAATAAATAATACAATTCAGGAAGATACAGAAAAATAACTGATAAATGGGCAATATTAAATTTCTACACCATATATATATATTTGTGTGTGTATTTTTGAGCTTTAGTCATTTTAAATTGAAACAACATAAAGACACACATTTAAAAAAGCTAAGGAATAGAGAATAGTGCTAGCAATGCCAAAGTCATGGGTTCAGTTCTGAATGCAAAGCAAGTCCCTTTGGATGAAAACATCTGCCAAATCCATAGAAGTAAATGAAGAATATTATATACCGCCTTTAAGAATTTTAAGAATATTCTTAGAAATAAAACATTTTTGTCCCAATTTTTTTTTAACCTTTTGAGCTTTAAAAGCTAAAAGAGAAGCAATCAGGATTTGCAAAGACACTCTTGATGAGCAGTAGCATTTTGGATGAAAGCATTTTTCCTGACAGGCCCCTTCAGGGTTTTTGACCTAAGACTCTGAATCTCCTTGACAAAGGAGGGTTTAACTCTTAAGCATTACTAATCTCTAGGGCAGACTGGAATCACAGCCTCTTCCAACAGCAGTACATCACTGAAAAATGAAGGTGTCGATTCAAGTCAGACCGATGAAAACGCGCGTGAATGCATTATGGAGTAGGCATGTGATGGTAAATTTTCATGTTGCGATAATTGCTAAAGCTTTTATCACGGTATACAGTATTATCGTGATAGTTGCAAAAAAAAAAGTGTTGTCATACTATAACAGGTTTAATAACGTTTTTCGGTAACCCTTTCTTTTACAGTCCCCTAATTACTAGGTATTTACCTGGTAAATATATGGTAAGTTATAGTTGGTTATTGGTAATTACCACAGGTAACAAGTATGTAAATGCAGAGAAACTACAAACTAATTACTAGGTATTTACCTGGTAAATATATGGTAAGTTTTAGTTGGTTATTGGTAATTACCACAGGTAACAAGTATGTAAATGCAGAGAAACTACTAAGTATTTACCTGGTAAGCATATGGTAAATTATAGTATTTTAGTGTGTAATTACTTAAGGTGATTAGTATGCAATTACAGAGAAACTACCAGGGAAAAAAAACACCACTGTTAAATATCAACTCAACAAAGTACTGTGTACTTGTTACCTGTTTAGGTTGGTAATAACTCAGATTTAATTGTGTACTTCCTCAGAATGTAGGCAGACTATTTTTAGAAACACCTCCAGTATTACCCATCAATTCAAGTTAGGTTTGTAGTTATCCTAGGGTTATGTTGGTAACAGTCCATGTTTATTTATTACTATCTTGAAATTAAGACGTAGTTTCCAATAAATTACCTTGTCTTACATAGTTGTTGTTCATTGCTACACCCATTTATAGAGGGTTTGTCAAATAATTTACCTTACACTTACCTGGTAACTACCCCGCAGGAACCGTTTTCCCTAATGTCATGGCACATCTTAAATACTGGGTATGTTCTTGCAGATGTTTTTACAATTTACTCAGTAAGTAAAGTGTAACTGTACTGTAAAATGAAGCCTTGTTTATTTTCATGGTATTACCGGAATTGTACCATATAACTTGATCATTCCCTTTTCCATATAGTCACAATTTTTTACCTCATATGTCCTGCAACGTTACTAAGGAAAACATGACAATTTACTCAGTAAGTAAAGTGAAACTGTACTGTAAAATGAAGCCTTGTTTATTTCCATGGTATTATCGGAATTGTACCATGTAACTTGATCATTCCCTTTTCCATATAGTCACAATTTTTTACCTCATTTGTCCTGCAACGTTACCAAGGAAAACATGACAATTTACTCAGTAAGTAAAGTGAAACTACTGTAAAATGAAGCCTTGTTTATTTCCATGGTATTACCGGAATTGTACCATATAACTTGATCATTCCCTTTTCCATATAGTCACAATTTTTTACCTCATATGTCCTGCAACGTTACCAAGGAAAACATGACAATTTACTCAGTAAGTAAAGTGAAACTGTACTGTAAAATGAAGCCTTGTTTATTTCCATGGTATTACCGGAATTGTACCATATAACTTGATCATTCCCTTTTCCATATAGTCACAATTTTTTACCTCCTATGTCCTGCAACGTTACCAAGGAAAACATGACAATTTACTCAGTAAGTAAAGTGAAACTGTACTGTAAAAGGAAGCCTTGTTTATTTCCATGGTATTACCAGACTCTTACCACATCCTTTGCTACTGCTTAAACATTTTTGAAATCACAAACTTTTACCGTGTGTTCTGCAACTTAACTAAAACATTCCAGCCTGGTCTCATTGTTAATACGTAGTATTAACACGCAATTTTCAAAGATAGAAAACTACATAGGCTACAGTTATGAAGAAAAACAACATACGTGTAATCACAATAATTTATTTATTGTGAAAATGTCAAAACCGGTACCAAAAGTCATTCACATGACGATGTGTTGCAGTCACAGTCCTCTCTTTCAGTATATAATAGTTTTGAATGAGGTACAGAGCAGAATTTAAGTTATTAATACATGAAAATGTTAATCCGGCTTCGCTCTGTGTGAAGGCGCGCGCGCTTCTCCATTTCAAATATAGTTTACCCATAGACAGTATATAAACGGAGTTTACCGACTGAAATACGGCATGTCGCAATCTGTGACGAACATAGACCAACAGGCGAGAGCCAATGAGCGTTTGATATCACTGCCGTAAAACATGTCGTACCGCTTCTTGAGGGCGCAATTTTTGAATTTGAATTCATCATCATGAGCGCGGGTCCGCGGCGGGATTTGACAGTTACGACTGCGCTGTTGTTAAAGCCTGTGGAATGGAGATGAAGATCACTCACTGGATAAAGGGCTGAATTTGGATCTCTTTCTTGCAAACGTATGGATTCTAAAGATTTGGATTATATCAAGTAGGCTATAATAAAATTGATGTCTTTTGTGAATTTATGTTGGGTTTTGGTGTATTATTATTGGAGAAAAAGCATTTTGTGTCTCACTAAATAAACTAAATATTAAAATGGTTAAACGATTAAATAAGGTACTTTTAAGGTTTTAAAGTGTATTCTTGTTTAACTGCATGCTAATCCTCCGAAACGAGTTTGCAGCAGAAGGCACGAACAGAGCGAAATGTTATTAGTCTATTTATTGAGTAAACTGCATAAATGCGACTGAAAACGTAATTGATAAGACATTTGAATGCAATAGAGTCAAAACATTAATGCCACGATTTTAATATGCATAAATAAGAATGCGTACAAATATGTACGTCGGTATAGAGTTGTTCATACGTAAATAATTTATGTTTTTGTGCTGTTATGCAAACATTTTACGTTTTAGTGCTGTAAATACTATACGTTTCTGTGTGTATAAAACGTAAGTAAATGTACGTATGGTAGAATTACACTTTACGTAAAAATACACACGTATTCTCATGAGATCACGTTGAACATTCTCAGTAAGTAAAGTGAAACTGGAACATTACTGTAAAAGGAAACCTTTTTTTTTTCCATGGAATTACTGGGATCTTACCCTATAATCTGTAATAGCTACAGTTACGTAGCTATAACAGATTATAGGGTAAGATCCCAGTAATTCCATGGAAATAAAAAGGCTTCCTTTTACAGTACAGTTTCACTTTACTTACTGAGTAAATTGTCATGTTTTCCTTGGTAACGTTGCAGGACATACGAGGAAAACAAATAAATAAAAATGTGACTATGGAAAAGGGAATGATATGGTACAATTCCGGTAATACCATGGAAATAAACAAGGCTTCATTTTACAGTACAGTTACACTTTACTTACCAAGTAAATTGTCATGTTTTCCTTGGTAACGTTGCAGGACATACTAGGAAAACAAATAAATAAAAATGTGACTATGGAAAAGGGAATGATATGGTACAATTCCGGTAATACCATGGAAATAAACAAGGCTTCATTTTACAGTACAGTTTCACTTTACTTACTGAGTAAATTGTCATGTTTTCCTTGGTAACGTTGCAGGACATATGAGGTAAAAAATTGTGACTATATGGAAAAGGGAATGATCAAGTTATATGGTACAATTCCGGTAATACCATGGAAATAAACAAGGCTTCATTTTACAGTACAGTTGCACTTTACTTACTGAGTAAATTGTAAAAACATCTGCAAGAACATACCCAGTATTTAAGATGTGCTATGACATTAGGGAAAACTGTTCCTGCGGGGTAGTTACCAGGTAAGAGTAAGGTAAATTATTTGATAAACCCTCTATAAATGGGTGTAGCAATGAACAACAACTATGTAAGACAAGGTAATTTATTGGAAACTACCGTCTTAATTTCAAGATAGTAATAAATAAACATGGACTGTTACCAACATAACCCTAGGATAACTACAAACCTAACTTGAATTGATGGGTAATACTGGAGGTGTTTCTAAAAATTGGCTGCCTACATTCTGAGGAAGTACACAATTAAATCTGAGTTATTACCAACCTAAACAGGTAACAAGTACACAGTACTTTGTTGAGTTGATATTTAACAGTGGTGTTTTTTTTCCCTGGTAGTTTCTCTGTAATTGCATACTAATCACCTTAAGTAATTACACACTAAAATACTATAATTTACCATATGCTTACCAGGTAAATACTTAGTAGTTTCTCTGCATTTACATACTTGTTACCTGTGGTAATTACCAATAACCAACTAAAACTTACCATATATTTACCAGGTAAATACCTAGTAATTAGTTTGTAGTTTCTCTGCATTTACATACTTGTTACCTGTGGTAATTACCAATAACCAACTATAACTTACCATATATTTACCAGGTAAATACCTAGTAATTAGGGGACTGTAAAAGAAAGGGTTACCAAAAACTCTTATTATGAAAATAGATTAATAGTTTGTTAAACTAAAATAGGCCCAAAAACATTCTCACATGTCCTCTATAAAATAGTTTTGATGTATTTCTCCATTGTTTTCGCAACCAAAATGTGTTGCACTTAAATCCTTCATTTTATTGAATCCTTTGTAATGCATATATATTTATTTTATGTTATTTTTTTGTCTAAAATGTCTTTAACGAAACCAGCCTAAACTAGTTGACCTAAAAAATTACAATGCTGTCATCATTTACTCAAACCTGTATGTCATTCTTTCTTCTTTTTTTGAACAATGTTGTTAACCAAACAGTTCTGCTTCCCATTGACTTCCATTGTATAGACAAAAAAATGCGGAGACATTTTTCAAATTATTGTCTTTTGTGTTGACGACAGAATTGCAGTTTTTGGGAGAACATGGGAAACCTTGTATTCTTTCCAAAGAGACTTACTGATCAATGTTTGTTTTTTTCATTGCAATGTTGATTCAGTTTCAAGCACTTGTGTATATAAATGACTCCCGTCCAACTTCAGTCTAACAAATGTATCGCTCATTGGGCTGTTGGCTCTTTTGCACTGTTAAAACATTCCATGCAGGTGCAATGTTACTGCATTGCAGAAACAATAACATTGTTTTGTTTCTCATCTCTCAAATGTATTTGTTTAAGTTTATTTATTCTCATTTGCATACTTGAGTCATAACCTTTGTAAATTGTATAAATGTTGAGGAGATTTCTGGTCTTACAGCGTTATGTAATTATTTACCTTATACATAATCAAGTTTGAACAAATGAAGAGCAGCCAAAGAAAGTTCATGTTTATGCAGAAATAAACATTTTGATAAATCTGTTGTACGCTTTAGTTTTCTTTCCGAAACTGCTCTCTCTAGGAGTGAAGTAGTTTCAGCTTCACGTCGCCCACGGACCGTCAGTCTGGAGGCGAGGAGTCGAGTAACTTTTACGCAACATCAGAAGTGAAGATCTGTGTAATGAGATGCAGCGAGTGACTAGCTGGTTCTTACAGGACAAACCATGTGGGTTAAATGGCTTGTAGACTGTTGGCAGTGTTTACCAAGAATAAAATACAAATATCAATTTTGTTGTGTTGAAAGTTACCTACTTTCATGCTCAGATTGTCTACTGATGAATCATCTGTTAAATCTGTCTATAACCATCTATGTAGCTGACTCACCAAGTCATTTGAAATATGCTACCAAACCCAGATGAGATTGAAAAGCTGTTCAAATATTATCAAACATACAATAGTTTAATGCACTGGTTGCTATATTGATTTTTCATTTAAAAAAAAGAAAAGGATATCACATATGTTTGTAATTAAGTGCTGTTGCCATAGGTGTTAAACGGAACAGAGTATATTCGTACATGACTGATTTAAATGACTTTTTCAGTGAGTTTGCAGTACGATTGTAGACAGATGTTTAAATGTTCTACTTGCCGATGCTGTTATCAGATCATTTGTCAATCTGGATAAATCCAAGCAACCTTATTTGACCCTCTTGCAGCCATCTGCTGTGTGTTATGGGTTAACACCCATATATATATATATATATATACATACAGTATGAGCTATTGTTCTGCAGTTCTTGCTGTCCCCCCTGCTATGATCATCATGAATGAAAAGATGAACACAAAAATAAGTACTCTGAAAGTTATTATTAAGCACACTGAGTAAATTACAATGCTTTGTTTTAATTGCATTACTTAAATTTCAGCACTCAAAATATGTAGAAATGCACATAATACAATTATGTTTGCAAGATGCATTTTCATGACTCATGCTGTGGTTATTCTACGAAATTAGGTCATAAGATTTTTAAAGCACATTTTTGTATAATTTTAAATGTGTTTGTGTGTTAATAAGCTGCACTCTGCCATTTTAAAATGAATACATTTTAATATTTGTTGGGATGTAATTATGTTCAGGAAAGTAACAAGGTTGACTAACTTTGAGTCAGGAAACTACTCGGTGCTCCTTAGAAAGAATTTTGCTGCTGTTCTATACACAATTGCAGCAACTGAGATGTAAGATCATCCCCTACTGACCGACATAAAGAGTAAAGATCAAATATAAAAAAAAAAGGAGTAGACCTCGTCATTGGTCTTTCATTCACAAAAAGATAAGATGATGATTATGATGATTTATGGTTCTATAGTTCTTTAAAAATGTGACGTCAACAGGGTTAAAGCATAACTTGGGCACAACTTCAAGTATATAATGTCAACTAAAATATATAGAAAGAAAAAATATTAGCTTTTTTTAATTGTAATTTGTTTTTATTGAAATGTGTATAATGTTAATACAGCATGGAAAAGATTAATACACAGGGGGTGGGACAGAACAAAAATTGCATCTTCATGACAAAAAAAAACATACATAAAACCAAAAATAAGTTACAGAATTTTTGTTTATTTACCTAAAAAATACAGACATATTTAAAAATGTCTGTATTAAGACAAAGTCACTATTTACAAAAGAGAGACACACATTTTGTAAAATATCATGGTTTGTCTCATATGACCGCAGCATTATGAACCCATCATTTTCAACCCTCCTCTGCCCATTGTGTTTGAATGGCAGTGGTCAGAACGCCTCTCATCTAGAGACTGATGTCTAGGCCAGACCTTAATCTTTACACCATTATGTTCTATTTATGTCTGGTAATTGTTGTCATCTGATGGTGAATGGTCAATCACAGTGCAGTTGGACTACAAAGCCGGCAGTTGTTTTAGGGTCACATGTACCCACACAGTGAGAAGAAAGACTGTCCTGTTGGGCCGGCCGTTCACAGCAGCCTACATCACTGCTGACAAAGCCACCGCTCACTGTTCACCAGGCCACAGCCACAATGTGCCATTATGGTAATAGGATTATAATGTCAGTGATGAAGTCACATCGGTCAGAGTCATCAGGTTGCTAATGTGAGTCATGATGATCCGTTTGGTTTTTTAGTTCAGATGATTATACAGAGTGAGTAAAAGAAAGAGAAAGCTAATTATCACGCATCCTTATTGCAAATGAAGTTGGAATAATAGCATAGCTGTTTTGGAATTCAGTTAATTAGTCTTTATGCCTGTGTGAATATACTGCCCACAAATGATGGAGCAAGAAAAAAGGTTTTCAAAATCACACTGTGCAGTCAACGCGCTTCCAGATGTGTATCAGTGAGTAAAATCTGTTACACAAATTTCAGTTCCCATGAATGGATTTTTCATTTGAACATAGCAGGTGGTGATAATGTTTGTCTTGTAATTCAAACTAGGCAAAGACTGCAACTGCAACTGCAGGGGTGGACGTAAAGGTGCTGTGAAACATTTCTTTATGGAATGGCATGCAGAAAATGATCCTAATCCCAGAAATGTATCGCTGAAATAACTATCCTGAGATATCAGTTAAAGCAGTTAAATAAACAGTGGCCACGAAACGGGGTCAGATTCTTTGTTTAGCCAATCAGAACGCTGGTTCTTTCTACCTGTCAATTTTTTTCTCATTCACACGAAGGGAAAACGTTAAGTAGTCTAACAGAGTGCAAGTATTCTTCCCATTAATTTTTCCCATATAGGGATTTTTAAAAAGTCTTCATTACAGAATTATAAGCTATGACTCCGGCTATGACCAACCAGCTACGAAAGTGAATCAAAACTTTGATTTGAAGCAAAAAAGTATTGGAAAATCAGACAAAAAGACAAAGGTACACTGAGAACTACAATCCCAAGAAGCACTGCGGATGACATAACTGAACTAAAAGCAATGGAGAAATATAAAACTATTGATTTAAAGATGCTGATTTTATATAGAAACAATATATTTTACTATAATTGCAAAATAAGCATATCATGCACACAAATATTTAAGTCGTTTTTTTTTTTTTTTTTTTAAGTAGATTTTTAACTCTTTCCCCACCAGTGTTTTTTTTTTTTTTTTTTTCTAAAGTTGCCAGCCACCACAAGCATTTTTGATAATTAAAGCTGAGAAAATAACGTTTGTACCTTTGTATTTTTGGCCGATTTTTAAATACTATTTTGATTCCAATCGAAACTTGTAACGTTATGATCCACCTCGTAGCTGATTGGTTTGGTTCATGGCTTATAACGCTTTAACTAAAAAAAAAAATTAAATCCTTATTGGAGAAATAAATGGAAAAAATACTTCCGGAACCAACGCCGCTGAAAAAGTGGACGGGCACTGTTGCACTCTATTTGCTTGGCAAAACTCTCTGATTGGTGGAGAGTTCTCTGCAGAATCATGGGTAGGCTAATGTATTTTTTCGCCAGGAATTCTGCTGTTGAATGTGATTCTTTCAAAATATCAGATATTTCAGCAAAAGCATTTACGTAAGGGATAATGTAGAGCGAGGTGGTTGTTATACCGCAGCCCGACTGGCTGATCAGAACCCCGATGCGAAGCGGAGGGATCTTGAATTAGCCTGAAGGGGTTGTATTCGCTATAACAACCGCCTCGCTCTACATTATCCTGCTTATTACATGGCTACCTACCAAATAAATCAATAATTTGACACAAAATATTGATTTAAAAAGGAGTTTGATATGGTATTGCTTCTGCTAAAGAAAATGGTCCGTTCCGTCTCTACGGTTAGAATCCTGCGTCCATAGCAACGCTCTGTTTTTCATGGCAACGGTGTGTTATACTTAGCAGTGGTCTGTTATCAAGAAATAATGACTGCATTCTACATTAGAATTCAACCAAGCCATGTAATAACATAGATTAACAACCTCTTAGCTCACAGTAAGTCTATCTTTAAAGGTTTATAAGTAAGTAAGTAAAAAAAAAAAAACGAATAGATTTTTACTTCCAGAACCCGGTTGTTGCACTCTATAAACTTGGAGCAGTTTTCATGAGTTTGGAGCGTGCAAAATGTGTGCTACATGAGGGGAATGCAGAGGCCAAAAGAAGACGGGTAAAAATAAGTTGACAGATAAAATATCATGATTACGCCAAAGCAGTTGAGCTGTAGAAAGAGTGTTTTAATCAATTGTTAAATCTGGTGCAAGTCTCTAGAATGGCTTGCATCTTTTACAGTCCCTTTTAAAAGGAATGTTTACATACCAAAAGTTTCACTTTAGTCCTTTAGGATCTTCAGCAAACTCTTCTGGTTGAGTGTTGGGACCTGCACACTCAACCATATCAGACCTCTCTAAACAAACAATTCACTGCATATCAAAGAAACGCAGCAATCTTCCGCATACATATTGTCCCTTGCATTTCGAGTCTCAAACTTTGCCTCAAGACACTGATCAGACTTGCATGAGGTGGGTGTTCATTATTGGACGGTTATGGATGCTGCCATGTTAAAGATAGCTGTTCTCCCCTGCCGATGTGTGTGAGGACCCCACATGCCTGAGGCTCCTGAGCCTGGCCCCTGACACCACACAGCATGAGCCAATATGAGCCAAGCTGCCAGTCCTCTCCATGCTAATGCAATATTACTATTCCATATATGTATACATATTACAGCCCATAAACTGTGCACACAAAAATTATTTGTAGATCTAATTCGTGCATGTCTGTGAGGAGCCACATTCGTTCATTAGTTGGAAGTTTCAAGAGCTTAATTTTCATATCATCAGTCTAAATAACAGCGGAGAAATCTGCTGAAATTCAATCAGCAAGTTAGGAGCTACTTTTAGCCTTAAGATGTTTTATGGATATGGCCCCTGGTCTTTTGCATGTGCTTCGTTAAATATAAAGCCGTTTTACTCAAGATGCCTTCAAAGGAGCGAACAAAGATGAGCATAACCAATGTCCATCACATATTGATATCTAGAATGTTCGTTTTTTTTCTTCTTCACACTAACATTCGGTCATTAAAATTTAATAACACACCAACCATAAAAATAATTAGCTATAGGTTAGCTGATCACCTTAAAAGTCCACAGATACTGCTGTCGTACAGCTGTTAACACTTCTCTGACACGCGGATGCAATTTGTTAGTTCATGTGACGTTCGTTATAAAGCCTATTAAATGCACCGTAAATTATTATTTTTTATTTAATTTGACTGCTTTTTCGTTTCCTGTATTTTCCTGTTTTTCTTTTTCTGGAGACATGCCGATAATAATAATAATAATTCATTACATTTATATAGCGCTTTTCTCGGCACTCAAAGCGCTTTACATAGAACGGGGGATCTCCTCTACCACCACCAATGTGCAGCATCCACTTGGATGATGCGACGGCAGCCATATTGCGCCAGAACGCTCACCACACACCAGCTTACTGGTGGAGAGGAGACAGTGATGAAGCCAATCAGTATATGGGGATGATTAGGAGGCCATGATGGACAGAGGCCACTTGGCAAATTTGGCCAGGATGCCGGGGTTACACCCCTACTCTTTCGAAAGACATCCTGGGATTTTTAATGACCACAGAGAGTCAGGACCTCGGTTTTACGTCTCATCCGATGGACATTTAAAGAGGACATTTGTAATGTGGACTCAGCAAACCAGTGCATTTTCTCCTGTCTCAGGTTATTATTAAGAAGTGTTATTTTTGTAATATTTATAGTATTTATTAATATTTTCATTTCTTTTTCATTTTTTATTTCAGTTTGAGCTTAACTAGTTTTGTTATGTGCTTTTGTCATTTTTATTAGTTATTTTATATTATAAACTGTAGCTTTCATTTATTTTGATTCCAGTTTTTGTTTTAGTAATGTTAGTAGGCTACTTTAACTTATTTAATTAGTTGCTTTCCAATTTTTAAGATTTTCAATAGTATTTTAAATAGTAATTTTGTAAGGTTGACAAATTAGGGAAGTTAAGTTCAATGATTTTTTGAGAGTACAAAAAAAGTAAACCTCACATTCAGAATGTTGCTAGTTGATCAAATTAACTTGCGTGGGTCATTTTACAATATTAGTGGTAAGTGCTGCCACTCTATCAGTTAGTCATTATGTGGGTAGTGAGTGAGTGAGTGGGAATCATTTAGAACTCAAGGCCATTGTGGCAACTTTACTCAAGCTGATCATTAAACTGCACCAAAATATGAAACCCAAGTCTGTTAGACTGCTCTTATTTGGTCAATATTGAAAAAAACAGCACAGAATTCACTGTCAAGATGTTAATTCATTTCTCATGACATTACAACACAGCAGCGCACTATATCTGCTCTTCTCTGGTATGGAAGGTTACTTGCTGCTTTTCTTCCACTTGTGCAGACCCAGCAATGGTGAATTTCAGATTGTGCCAGTTAATGTAATCACCATGTTTGTATTTCTTTCCCTCCATGTAGGTCTTAATCTGACGGGTGGAAAGGACTTGTTTGTGCATGTGCACATCTGATATAAAACCTGTGAAGACATTTTCTTGCTGGAACCCTCCTTCATATTGGGTCTGATACTGGCCGAGTGTTATGACAGACGCTCCTTTAAAAGCAGTCTTAGGGCCCGCCACCTTCCTAATGCTGGCTACTTCATTCACAAACATCTGTGCAAGACCACTGATGGCATCCCAGGTCGCACACACCGAGTTCCACTGATTTAAAATGAATGTCAACCCTTTGAATTGAACAGGGGTGTTATGAATCACCATCTGGTATTGTTTGAGGTCAGCTGACCAAGATAAAGTAAAGTCTTGAGGGATGGATGGCGTGGCCAGAGAAAACAGAGATGGGTGGCCGGTCACTTGGTCAGAGTAGAATCTCAAACACACGGTGACTGCAGACATATCCATGGATTCATTCGGGTGGAGCTTCGCCCAGCTGCTGGTGGTCAGTTGCGGGAATGTGATGACCTTCTCCCTCAAACATTTTCGGTCTGTTTTCAGCTCTGTTCATGTAATAAGAGGTTTTGAAAACTTAAGGCATTAAAAACTCTTTCAAACAATGTGAACCCACACTGTTTGACCCATGATACTACAGTAGTTGATTAAAGAGCAAATATGCAAAGGCAAAAATGAGATGAAATAATGAAAGCAGTCTAAATGAATTCTCTTTGCCCAGAGGTCTTAATTAGATGACCTCTGCATTTGAAAAATTGTATTGTTAGTATTACATTGCTAGTACTTACGGGATAACGCCAGACCACAACAGACAATAAAGACAACGTATGAAGCGAGCCTCTCCATGGTCATCTTGGGTCGAGTCAATCACGAGAGAGGTAACACCTGAGCTCTTCACTCGACTCTTTTTATACTACACTACCGTAGTGAGGAGGACACAGCATGTCAGTGCTGATTCAGCAGTTCAGTCACAAGTGTAGATAAGGAGGGGGGCTGCACGATTTGGGCTGCCAAACAACTACCTTATGCGACACAGGTTCACAATGTTCCTTGCACAAATGTTATTACCTCAAAACTTTTTTTTTACCATAGTGCATGATTTGTAAACATACTTTGGAGTTTCTTATCATGTAACCAGCTCCATATACAGCATGTTCGGTTGGAGCGTAGGCTACTAAGCTTGCTTGATAGCTCAGCTGGTGCAGAATTGTACTTGTGATGTGGAGACGAGTCACGATAAAAGAGCTCAAAGACAACCCAGACAGCAACATAGTGTCGGCCCATATCCGGTACATGTGGAGTTCAAAAACAAGCTAAAATGCCATGGTTACATTTGCTTTGGCGTTTTTGTCACATTTGCTTTTGTTAACACTATCGGGTAGGTTTAGGGTTCAGTGTAGGTGTTCGTTGTTTTAAAATGGAGCATATTAAGCTTCAATTCAGAACTGCGGCGATGTATAAACTCCAACGTAATAAAATGGTGCCATATTCAAGAAAAAAAAAACTAAACACGCTTTTAGCGCCACTCACCGGACATTTAACTCTGAAACTGCAAAACATGAAACGACGCAACGTATTGCGTTTTGCAAATATTTTGCCACTTGCGGTTTTCTTATGATCCTGGGCTGCGAACTAAAATTGGAGCCAATGGAGTTGCTTTTTAAGAGTGAAAACACTTGGGTTCAGTCTTTATAAGAACCAACTAAGACCTCTTTCAGTGATCAAATTGAATAGAGTAAAAAAAAAAAAAAAAATCTTTTTTTTGTTATGATTGTGTCGCAGTCCACATCACAGTCACACTGGTGTTTTACAGTAACTCAGTTTGAATAATAGATCATTTATTATAACTTTAACTCTAATTATAAAAATGAAGATGAAAACACTAAGGATACATGTAATAACACAGTTGTTCTGTAAAATACAAAAATGTAGCCTATATTTTAATAATAATAATTTAATAATTTTTTGCAAAATGTATGCACATTATAAGTTTGCAGCATTCACTGTGAACCGAGCCACTCTGAACCGCAACATAAGCTGAACGCATGTAAATGAACACAGTGCCGCGGTTCACTCAGAAACACAGCGCAACAGACTTTTCAATGAATTAATTAAATCTCTGCGTTTTATGATATGGTTATTGCACAAAGCCACAATGGCTTTTTATTTCGATTTATTATGTAGCCCTCAAAGCAGTTTTCACTGACGTACTGCTGTCTCCTTTTGTGAACAAAACTATTGCCTTGGCTATTTCGGCTAAATTATTCTTATACATCCTGCACCTAAAAAAACAAAACAAAATGAAACACTCATCACAAGAAGAGACAACAACAAGGGTGAATGTGTCAACATTTGTAATCGGTTTCATAGAATACTTTTTACATTTTCACAAGCTAAGAAGAAATGTGACAGATTGTGGAGGAGTCTTGTATTTGCATTTTAAATGCTGTGGAGCAATAAGATGTGAATATAGAGAAATATAGATTTTACAATGTGGGATTCTTACTTTCCCGCTCCCATCTGAAGCATACAGCAACTTTGTGTTGCGTTCAAAGCCAGAAACACCAGCCCACCGCAGAATGCCTGTGTAGAATCCATAATACCAGTAGCCTTTATTGCATTTCCATCTCTCATGCTTGGTATTTTAATGTTCATATTTTTAAAGTTCCTGTACTGCTTACCAGCAGAAAAGACAACATTACAATAAATAAACCCATAATGCAAAAAGATACAAAAATAAGAGTTTCTTTCCTTTTTCTTTTTGGCTTACCATAAAACAATAGCATAGTGTTATAGTAAATAAATGGCTGTTGTACATTTCCTTCATTTGAGATACTTACTACTGGACAGCAATAATAACAGATGTAAGTCTTCAATTTGTACTGTTATCTCTAAACAAAAATATATACTGTATATATAGTTACTGAGAAAAACAATAAATCCTCATCCAATATGATAATACATTGTACAACCAGATCCCAATTCAAATATAGCAGGCTCTATAAACATAGTTCATGTTGAAGTATATATATGTTTGTTTGTTTTTTTTATGTTTTTTTTATGTAGCACTTAAAATGTTCTGTAAATAACATGAAGTACAACAATACATTTTATTATTTTTTTTTGTTCAAAATGCCACATGGACCAAAGCAGCATGTCATAGACTCTTTTAACGTGTACCGCTGAGGTGGTTTAACTGCACATGCCTCTTACTGACATATAGAATTCTCACTGATTTGAAGTAATTATGGCGCAGGATCACTGATACTGACTCTTTCAGTAACTTTTGTATAGACATACAGTACAAAAAACTGGCTACAGTATATAATACATACATGACTAGTTTGCATGTTTAGTTTGGGCCGAAGTATGAAAATCCCTGTCAAAGCAACATCAGAAAGGCAATATACACTTGATAGATACGCAGATGCCGGTTGGTTTAGCCTGGTGAGTGGTGATGTGCAATTTACAGATACTTGTATAAGCAATTGTAAAATAGAACCTTGACATACTGACCGATTACGCAAAAATCAATAGCTTTCTAACCCAAGTCCATGTTTGCTCTGTAATCTGTGGCATAGGAGTTAAGAAACCCCAGTTCTATTGACATATCCATCCAGTCAACCTGTGACCTCATCCTCATGTTCAAACGAAGACAAACAAACAGCATTATGCATTCACATGTGCAGTCCCTTTGCAGATGCACGTCGGGGTTTCTCTCGTCATTAAACCGCGGAGACGTTGCCTAATGCCTCAGAAAATCCGATCTGCCTGTTTACATGACAGTCGCATTGGCACATATCCGATTTATTTCCACATATGAATGAGGCCTGAAACCGATCTCGAAATATCCGAATGCATGCGTGTTTTTCCTGTTTACACTGTCATAGAACACATCGGATCTGTGTCACATATGAGCTAAAAATCGACATTGGGTCACATTTCACTGACAGTGTGAACGAGGCCTATAGGCTCCTTCTTGTCTTATCAGACAAGCTAATGTCCTTTTGGTCATTCAGTTAAGCTTGGGCTGGACATTTTTTAGAATTAAACTCCCCTCTAAACCCACCTTTCACTTTCTGTGACTACATGTTTTGCAAATGTTTTTTTTGATATGTTTGACCTACAGACGGGGCAATGATGCTATAGAAAAACTACAGAGGACAAGCACAATTTGTGAGAATCTAATTTTCACCAAAACGTCAACTAAAATAAAAGATAGACAGAAGACAATTTGTGTAAATAAACAGTGACCACATCTCTATAGTGTCTTGTTCTCACTTTTGCTGTTTTTGTGTGTACCAGTGAGCAATGGATGGTGCACACTGCATCTTTAAGTACACATACGCACAGATAAGATTAATCTCTACTGCTGTGACAGGAGTCCTTATGATTTCTGGCCCTCAAAACACCAGTGGTTGCGTAGACGGCACAACATCACATGGGAATGCTGCAATGAATCCGAGGCACTCTTGCATTTCTTTCACGTTTCATCTTCCAACGCAAAATCAGGAGGGAAGGGACAGAAACTCGAGTACACCAAGACCACTTAGTTTCATTGCATCAACAACATCAACAAAACCTCTTAAAAAACAGAACAGCGAGAGAAAGAGAGGATGGGATGGGCTAAGAGAGAGAAAGAGAGAGAGAACTGAGTACAACAGATTGACCAGGAACAGCGATCGACTTTATACAAATTGTGACTGTCCATGTTTTATGTTCTTAAGTGGCTACAACATCGCCGTGATGAAGATGCAGTGCAAGGAGGTAGCCAGTAGGAGCAGCAGAGAGCTAAGGGCTGATAAAGACACCTGCCGAGTGGACGAATTCCTGGAGATAGCATTGGACGAGCTGGGGTCATCGATCTGTGGGTCCTTGGAGGAACATAACAGTAAATATGTGAGAAAGCGGATAAGCAATTATTCTTAACAGCCAAGAGATAGTTAGATAAGTCACAAATGCACATATTTTTCCATTATGTTTTACCTTGAACTGTTCTATCAGAAATTGTACGCATATGTGCTTTCAAGCCTTTTAATACACCGTAATGCGTCTTCTTTTTTAAAAACTGGACTTTCACCTTGCAAACAACTGCAAATGTCTTGAAACACTACAGAAGTGTCCAACAGAACAGCAAAAAAATTATAATTTGTGATAAAAAACCACTTCAAATTCTTTCAAAAATAAAAATGCCATTCTGTCTGAGTTAACATGGGTTCAGATGTCTAAGAGATTAAAAAGCTCTTTGATTCTGCAATGAAATTATTCGCTGAAAAGAGGTCCTCATTTTTAGGGGCTGGTTGGACCTGCCGTTGCAACACTAAATGTCATTCTAGCATATAATGTTGCTTTTATTATGTACAGTGACATTTAGTGAACTTTAAAAGGCAGAAGATAAGCAACGTTCACATTTTGCCATCGCCCACCGCAAAGATCATGTGCATACCGGGCGGGAAGGGCCCTCTAGTGCCGGGTCAAAGTTCAGCAGAACTGGGCTAATGTGACATGAGATAATTACTGCTTTATCTTTGTTTTCATTCATTATTCTTCTTCCTTTCAATAGCACTTGACATATATATCAGATGTATGTCTGGTTTGAGATGTGCATAAAAAGAAGCATACTTACCACACATAACACATCTATTGTGTTGTTTGTCTTCTGCTTCTGAGCCTAGAAAGGAAACATAAAGCTCTATTAAATCAATCTGATTTGGACCAAGAAAATCCTTGCCAAACAACATTCTATGTTGACATATAATGCTTAAGAATGATCCACACCAGATAATCATTAACAAAAAACTCAGACTGCTGTTTATAGCTGCAATTTCATAGCTGTTAATTGCATTGTATTAGTAATGTGCTTTATTATGCTATTGTGATTCTGTCCTCAGATACAGTGTCAATATAACCATTGAGAAGTAAATGCGCATGCAAGTTGATATAAATACTAATCATAGCCGGTAGGTTACTGCAAGGTTCTCATTTGAGGCCACCTTAAATTTCTCACAAACAGTAATCAAATTTTAGCATTTTAAATGTAACCCCTCCAGTAGCATACAATTAAGTATGGATTTCACATCCTTATGTGTGTGTTCTTGTTGTGCATAGGTATGTGTGTCTAAGGAAGTGAGAAGCGGTGGTGATATAGGAGAGCTGGTGACAGTATAATGAATGGATTCCTGTGTGTTGGCGGTTCGGTATCCTCCTGAAAGAAGCTGACTTGAATCTAAGCCAGAGCCCAGCATGATAAAGCAATGCCTCGACCAGCATGAAACATTATAAACAACCGCATCGAGGCAAAAAGAGGATTTGAGGTTTAATACCAATGATTAATTTCTCCCAGAGCGGTCCTAGCACCCTTTTAAACATTTTCAAAATTGAAGAAATAAACCATCAAAAAACAAACAAAGAAAGAAGTATAATTCTCAGGCACAAAAAAGTTGGATAATTGTTCTCTGAACACATCAAGTGCTGTTTTAATTACAGCTCCCGAAGCGCAAGATATGTCACTCTAATAGTCCAAAAAAGGAAGAAAAGGAAAAATAGAACAAAACTTATGAAATTGGCCCTTAATCTTACTGAATCACTTGACAGCATACTAAGCAGAGAGTTTCTCACTTTAATTGTATATTTAGAACATGAGTTCACACTGAACCAAGAGATCTGATTTGTACGGCTAAAGCAGAGCATTCAGTAATTTAGCAAATGTACGCAATACTTGCATTTTGACACTTTTACACAAGACGAGGTATTACCATATGTCTCTTTGTTTTGAGGGAGGTAATGCACATCTGGCTCTGTCATTTTACCCACACGAAAACACGCAAAGGCAAAAACCCTTTCTACCATATAACTAAGGGGGGACGCAAGCAGTACAGCTGGCTGTAAACATCTCAGTTCTAAACGAGAGTGAGAGAGAGGCAGTTTGATATGCAGCAAAGGCCACGTTAACATGGCATTTGCATGCTGGAGTCGTCTCGCTAGTTTTCCTGGAGGTCAGCTGCATGTGCTGCGATCATTTGTAACTGACGAAGAAAGACTGACAGACATCTCCCATGAGTCTGCACTCCCTGTATCTGTTCTTCTCCTCATTTTCACATTGACAGCTGCTCCCCCTCAGAGGACTACGTTTAGCAGCGAGGCTAATACAGAAACATGTATACTCATTAATTTCACTTTCTCCTGCTGCTGTGCTGCTCTCTGTTGGAGTGTACGGGTGTGAGTGTGTGTTCGCCCTAATGTCTGTGAATGATTATATATTTGCATTGTCTCTAATTAAAAGACAAATGCCGTATATATGGCCAGCTCTGACAGTCATTGTAAATTGTATGTGTTGCAGGGCTAGTTGTCACAAAGGCAGTGCATTCACATCTACGCATTTTGCAGACACTTTTAAAAGTGACTTGCATTGCATTTAATGTATACATTTTAATCAGTTCATGCATTCCCTGGAAATCGTTCCTATGACCTTGGTGTTGCTAACACCAAGCTCTACTGTTTGAGCTACAGAAATGCTGAACTTATAAGATTATCAGTCAAAAGTCCAATTACGCAAATGTTGCTGACTTCAAACACCTAGTTCAAAACCCTCTTAAATGAGGACATTTTTTGTGCTAATTATGTGGACTGTGATCATAACATTTCATTTATAGCTGGCAAAGATAAGAGTCAACCATGTAATGAAGGCAAATTTTTATAAAAACAATGTTTTGTCATGTTTTAAATTTTAATTGAACCTATATTGTTGACAATTTCTGCAATTTTCTGTATAGTATGTACCTTACATTTTTGCTGTTTTATGAATCATTTTGTGTTTCATAATTGTTTTACTCTTTACATTTTGCTGAGAGACATTTAGTTATATTGAACCATTTAGCAGACAGTTTTATCCAAATCGACTTACAAATGAGAACAACAGAATAAGTTAAATCAACAAATGGCAACAATATGTAGGCTAAGTGCTGTGACAAGTCCTAGTTAGTCTAGCAAGGTATTTTTGTTAATAAATAGAAAAAATAGAATAGAAATGGAATAGAAAGTGTTAATGGGCCAAGTGTTTTTAAAGAAGAGACATGATATAGCATCTAACTAACAACTAAAATGGAAAACTTTTTATGGATTTTGGACAACAACGTTGTTTTTTGGGGCCTGAAAATGGCAACTTTTGAAAACGGTTTCAAAGTGCAATTGACTCAAAGTAAAAACGGTGATATAATACGTGTTCAGTCAAGGCGCATAGTGTTTCTTTATAAAGTGACATTGCCATCTATTTGCCTAGCATGCATAATACAGCGTTTTCAGTTGTTTTTGACAACATGCCCCAAAAGGTCATTGATAATAGCTTTTTTTTGTAAGGAAGACTTTAAGGTTTTTACTTGAAAATGTACTTACCCGCAAATATTCAGTGGAGTAAGAAGTAACAAATCGTTCTCCCCTATATCGTAGTATAGCTCTCTCAAATCAAGCATACACAACTGAAATATTCCCTTCATAAAAGCATTATTTTCAAGATCACCAGAGGTATTTATTATCTGCTAACACATAAGGACCACAAACACATAGGCTTTTTTACAACCCTGCATTCCCTGGGGCACATACACCAAACCCCACAATACATACATGAAACTTGAAGATCTATGTCTGCAATAGTTGCACTGACCTGCAGGCTACCACAGAACTGGTAGAGGGAGTTATCAGCCGGGTTGAGATGGTTGATGTGTGTCGCCGGCTCTATGGCATTAGGTGATCTTCCTCGATCCCTGGCCTTCTGGGATGGTGTTGTTATAGAGGTGGTGGTTTGCACTGGGGGCATCGGCTGCCACACACTCACGTCTGTCCCATTTCCAAACGCCTGGATCGCATTGCCTACATACAAAGAGCAAAGATAGTATTTACCTCATATTAAAAGAGAGATATGAAATCTTCAATAATTAATTGGAGGGCCAATAAAAAGATACACCAGATAAACACTGTGGATAGGTTTTCCTCCTGTTTGCTGTCAAAGGCCCAACGTGATATTCTAGGAGATGTTTAATATAAAATCAGAGTGCCATGAGAGATCTATGTCTGTTTATTAGTGTTTCAAATGTGTTCAACTGTAAATCAAGGCCTAAATAAATACTGGAATTCATAAACATATTTATGTGCATGCTGTATATGCATGTACCACAGATTTAAAAAAAAATAAAAAATATTATTAAGGTATAAATATAAAATATAAATATATCAGGTAGGGCTGGGCATCGAGTTCGATACTTTTTAGGCACCGACTGAATTGCATCGATCCCATTGATTTCGATACTCTCATCAAGGTCAGAGAGCCAATAATCATTCAGCATGATTGGCGATGGCAAGGCATCAAGGAAAAACCCTTGTTTACACCGGTTATGCCCAATACCTAGGCTCATGTGTAAGCGTTCCAGCCCCCTTAGATGTAAAATATGTGGAAAAGATCAAAAGTGTGGCAACATTTCACCAGGCTCGATGCCAACAGCGCACGATGCAATATTTGCGACAAGATAATTGTTGCCAAGACCGGCAACACAACAAATCTGATGAAGCACTTGTAGCATCTGGACCAATCAGACACACACAACAATTTTTTTTTTTTTTTATGAATAATCCAGCAAACTCACTCTCCCAACAAAGGACTATGAAACTTCCCCCAAAACTAACATCACAAGTGAAGCTAACACACTGGCAGAACCCGGTGTCCTGTTACAGGACACATTGAGACTGATACGAATTTTACGACCCCCAAAGAAAATCTAGAGCTGTGACTCTCACTTAATTCTCACAGAGAAGGAAAAATAAACCCTGTTAATCCTATATATTCTATATATAACCACTTGAGAAATGTATAAACATGTATCTAATTATCCAATCTCATGATTTTCCTTTTATGTTGTTTGGCCTATGTTTTCTTGTAAACTCTAATGGGTTAATGTATCAGACTTTGCATATTATGGTTAACCAAAATCAAATGTGTGGCATGTTTGGTCTCTATAAACTCCAATCTTCGTCCCCCATTTGTTAATTTACATTACATTTAGCTAACTTTGTGACACATTAGTATTATAAGAATCTTGAAGATTCTTGTGTTAAACATCCAATCAAACTACATGTTCAAAGGCCTGCTTGAACAATGGGTCGTAAAGAAATTCCCTCCAAAGGAAAAAACTTCTTATTGGCTCACACACCTCCAGAGGGTGAAATGCTGACGTGAAGATGATGCTGAACTAGAAGTTTTCTACGTTTTCTAAGGACAAGCTTGTGCCAGGCTGCGGCCTTGTCTTTCCATTTCTCTCTCATGCCTTTCCGAGGTTCTCTCTCATCAAGACCACATCAGCAAAGATCAACTGGAGCCTCAACAAATTGCATCAAGACAGTTTAATTCAAATAGGCAAGACATGCAAGTATCAAACTTAGTCTCATTATTTGATACATTAAGTATCCTTAGCGCTTTTAAAGAAGGGAGTGTTAGAACTAAACTGATGGTTTGCTCAAGGCTGTTGATCTGCTGAATTCCAAACAATGCTATAATTTCTTGCTTTCCTGTATTCTGCTTCAGCTCTCTTTCTCTTGGTAAACTGTATGCATGTATGTATGTATGTGTATGTTAGAGTAGTTTAAGTGTTTAGTCTAGTTAATAAAATCTTGTTCATGTCACACGTAAAGTTGTCTGTGTATCAAGCTCATAACTGGAGTCACTAATCATTTAAGATTTTAGCTACTGCTCTTAGTAGTACTGTCAATTAAGAAAGACATTTCCCATGCCCCGGAAATGTACATTTCTTAGAGTTAATAAACAATGAATCCTGAGCGTGTCCCCGGGACAAACAGGTTAATTGATTGTAATATTAATTTACGACATTCATTTAATTGTATTAACTGATCCAAATATTAATAATCAATTATAACCAGTTATTACTGATTATTAATATTTCGTAGAGCTAATTTGCTACACACTTGACAGTGCACAGAATAAACTTAAGAGAGTTGCTCTGTCTTCGACTGCAAGAACTGGAGTGCATCACAAATGAACCGAAACTTAGCGTATAGGTACTTGCCTCACAGACATGAGAAATAGGCATATAGAAAGCTTGAAATATCTATTTTTAAGCGAAACCAATTCAAATAGAAAACAAATAATCTGATTATGTAATCCAGATGAACGGTCCATTTCTCTCTATAGGCTTGCGCATTCACTATACTGCAGAGATGACGAGTCAGCAACGTCAACTTCATCTTTGTAGTCAACACTGACACAGAAAACACTAGTTTATTAATAAACAATTAAAATGTCTCCTTGCTGTTTTTTTTCCCTGACACATTCATAACCATTAGGTTACTTTTGCCAGTGCATTGCGGAAAGCTTTATGCGTGCGCTTGAGCGTGAGGCATATGTTCCGCCCCCCTAGTGGCCTATATGAGTCATTGAGTCTGTAAAACAGTCAACAAAATGAAAAAATAAAGTAATATGTACTGCAATCTTGTTAAAATGGATTTCATAAAATTATAATCGGAAAAAAATATCGTTCAGGAACCGGTATCGAAGTCAAGGTATCGGTATCGGAATAAAATAAATACATAACGATACCCAGTCCTACTGACAGGCTCTTGCTCTCTTTGCCATCTCCACTGAAATAGTACAGATAGCACACTAGTCTGTGAAGAGTTTTTAAGAAAAAAACAAGTATGTTTGGCACATACTGTGCGTAATTGTGTTGTTCTTTATCAGAAATGTCCGCCCTCTCTCATAGTGCTAAGTTCTTTCTGTCGCTACGCTACCTCTTAATGTTTATTTTTCATCTCCACCTCTAATTTGATCATACTCAAATGTAAATAGTATGAACAAACACGGGACGAATTTGTTGTTTCTATTTTTAGATGCTTTTTTCTCCATCTCTCTAGGAAATACTGGAAAAGACCCACAAGGCTCTGAGCGCTTTGATCATTGTTTTAAGTCTATGAGCCCTGACACATTTTCTTCAGCAGATGAATCGTGTAGTTTCCTCTCATGTGTATGTCTCTCAATGAGTCATGTTCTTTGAATCCAGTCTACACTCCACCAGCTGATGTCTGGAGACCTTTATATCCACAAGGTTTTATGTTTCAAAGAAAGGAAAATGTACTGCAATATCAGGCTACTGTTTTTTTTTTTTTTGATTAAATGAAGACCAGCTTAAAATAAGCTAATTCTTCTGCAACACACATTAACAATGTGAAAGTGTTTGTGTAAAATAGATAAATACATAATAATTGCTAAAGTGTTCATGTAATACACACACGTATATATATATATATATATATATATACATATATGTATTACATGAACACTTTCATATTGTTACAAAACTGCTGTTCTTTTGACCTTTCCATTTGCCAAAGACTCCTGAAGATATTTAGAGGGAAAATAAACATTCCCAACTTAATATTTTTTAAAACTATTAAACAATCTCACTCTTACTCTCACTTTTACTCGAGCTATCTGTTCTACTCCATCCTGTGCTGAGGACAGCGTGTTCCAAGGGCAGACAGACGCATAACGCTCAGGGGCGAGTGTAGGGTGTGAGGCCAAAGCGCTTCGTCATAGCCTCCTAAACACCCAGATACTGACGGCGCTGGGAACAAACCCCCAGAACTGTCAGGATGCCTTAACACTGAAATCCGGTAATGAGACACGAGAGAATGAGGTAATAAGAAGAAGAGAGAGGGGGGGGGGGGGGGGGGGGGGGGGATAGTTGCAGAAAAAATAAAGATGCAGTTTAACCCAGTTTAACCTCCTGAAGAGTCTCCTTCAACATCCCTTCAAAGCCATCAGCACTAAAAGAAACAAACCAAATTTAGCTCAGACTGTTCACAGATACACTCTTCCTACAGTGAATCCACCTTGCCAAACAGTCTGATTTGAAGATCTGATCTATTTGCTGTTTTGATTGAATTGGTTTAGAGAAAGTTTTCCAATTCCTACATTTATCATTATTTTTAATCACTTTTTTGCCTTCAGTGCTTCATTCAGTGTAAATGGTCCTGATGTGAAACAGTTTGTTGTGTGCATTTTTAAAAGTTCAAACATTCCATGTAGACTCTCAATCAGGTTGGGAAATAAACTTTTGCCCACCATCCACAGTGGCTAAATGGTGAATTTTACCAGCTACATACAGCGTGTTCGTGACAATTGGCTGTTTATTAGTACTTATAAAGCACATATTAATGCCTTATTCTACATCGCTTAATCCTACCCAATACCTAAACTTAACAACTACCTTACTAACTATTAATAAGCAGTAATTAGGAGTTTATTGAGTCAATAGTCATAGTTAAAAGTTAGTTAATAGTAAGAATTGGACCCTAATCTCCTAATTTTTTATCAGAAAAATCACAATTCAATTCCCCCTCCCTACTGTGAACAGATCTGACTGTTAGCAGGGAATTGAGCTGTTTCAAAAAGCCCTGGGCATGATGGTTGACAGGACCTTCTTCGTCCATTATTATTTCAATTCATTTCCACAATGTCCTGCACAAGAAACTTAGTTCAAGTGCTTTCTAAGCTGATCCCTTCATGGATCTTTCAGTACTACAAGCCCACCCTGAAAGCTCACTCTTTGCTGTTTCCACTTTGTCTTTCACGCCATACTAAGAGTTTACGGGAACAAAAGGAAACACTTGGTGCAGTTAAGGAAGTGTAGCGAGCGAGAGACGTACAGGAGAAAGGGTAAAGAAAGAAGTGCACATAAAAGGAAGATGGAAGGGCCTTTTTAGAGGCAGAGGTAAAAACGGGCTGACAGCAGGACAGCTAAAAGCCTTGAAAAACAACTTGCTGGAGTCTGAAGAGATGGACAGAGCAAAGGGAGAATGAGACAAATGGACAGTTAGGAGAGAGATGGCATGGATGGACGCACAGAGTATAATGGAGAGAAAACAAGACAGAAAAAAAACGAACAAAAGATATGAGGAGTGTTGTTTGAAGCTCAGATTGATGTGCCTATTTTATGTACTATATACGGGACTGTTGAATGCTTGATTCTGATTGACTGATGAATGTTCTAAGATGTGCATTTTTTCCCCCAATTAAATGCACAGATAAGTAGTTCCAGGCAGGTCTTCACTGCATTACAGTTCCTTATCACTTCGCCAAATGATTTCAGTTATTTCAAAGGTCCTTACAGCCTACAACAGCAAATGAACCAAAAAACCCTACAAAGACATTGACCAAGCAAATAAATATAGTAAAAAAAATAGGATAAAAAGGAAAAACTATTTCCATGTTTTCCTCATGAAATTGCATTTCATTATCTATGAAAACCTTGCTCTTTTCCGCTCTCTCTCTCAAAAATGCACACAGTACAGACACACAGACGGAAACATTCACACACAGAAACTTCTTGTCAGCGCTGCCCTGCAATTTTATCAATAATATAGTTTCGCATCTGCAAAACTACATGACATTTCTCAGTATCGAGGAGCAACACCGAACTTTGTTGAGACCAATCAAGCAATCTATCAATCTCTATCTGCATATGAAGCCTCTGTTATCAGCTCTTAAATTTAGTTTTGGAATTAGAAATGGAAGCTTGGGATGAGATGTTTAAGAAATTAGTCCTACACACAGGAGAGTTTTAAGGACAAAAACCTGACAAATATCTTGAAATAAATCATCTGAACAATGTATTGAGTTGTGGTAAACGTTGTATATGCGAATAGCCTAATTGCCTTCGGGCCGTTAAACTATTTGAAAAATAACACACACACACGAGGTGTTTTTATTTGCTTGGTCAATGTCTTACATATAATAGAGCTTACATATAAATGAAGCAGTCACTTTTTATTTGGCCTTACTTTCCTAAAGAGCCTGTCATTCTACTACAGTACTTTCACAGCTCAAGTATGACAATGACAATTTATTTGTATAGCACAATTTAAAACAACAGCTGTTGACCAATGTGCTTTCCACATAAAATCACAACATTAAAACACATGATATGAGAACTTAAAAATCACATAAGATCACATCATTAACAACAAAAGATACAGTGTTAATCGAAAGCATTTGAAAATAAAAAAGTTTTAAGTCTGGATTTAAAAGTAAGAAGAGATGGAGCTTGTCTTAAGCTAATAGGTAAAGTATTCCAAAGCCTTGGGGCAGCGATGTAAAAAGCTCGATCTCCCCTACACTTGAGCCTCAATTTTGGGGTACACAATAGAGCCTGATTTGATGAGCGGAGGGATCTTGCAGGTTTATATTCAGTCAGTAGTTCAGATAGATAAGTTGGTGCTAAGCCATTTAAAGATTTACAGACTAGTAATAGTACTTTAAATTCTACTCTGAAACGCACAGGTAACCAATGTAGTGAGCGTAGAATAGGGGTAATATGCTCCCTCTTTTTTACACCACACAAAAACCGTGCCGTAGCATTTTGGACAAATTGCAAGCGGGATAGTGTCCCCAAATATAGTGAATTGCAATAGTCCAGCCTAGATGAGATAAAAACGTGAATTAATTTCTCAAGTTGGAGACCATTTAATAAGCAATGTTTTAATACTGTCTCTTATTTAAACTTCAGTTGGAAAAATGCAATTAGAGTTGGTAAGTTTAATCATTTCAAACGGCTCATTTCAGTGAAGCAATTCCAAACTGATTTAAAGATAAGTTTGGCATCAACACTCAAAATGTTCCTAAGTGAAAACACTGTAAATTGTTTAAAGGGGTGCTATTATGCTTATTTACAGGTGTCTAATTTTGTTTATGGGATCTACTAGAATATGTTTACAAAATTTGATGTTCAACAAACTCAATATTTATAATTTAAATAATTTAAGTTTTCACCCTCTGTCTGAACAGTCTGTTTTAGTTTTGGTTTCTTTAAAACCTGCCACATTTCAGATGTGACGTTAACTTTGTCATTTATAACCTCTGACCTGCATTGAACTGCATGGTTCAGAGAGCAGTCGTTAGAAAAATGGTAAGAACACAACAAAAAGTTGTGGTTGTGAACAGCTGAGGAATAGTGTTAAAAATACATTTTAACTACTGGGAAGAGCGAAAAAAGGAAACACACTACTAATACAAATGATCCAGGCCTCGTCCCCCTTTTTTTGTGTATGCATTAGGTGGGAATTATTTAAATGAGGAATATTGTGACGTGTACGTGCCTGGAAGAAAAATATTTAAGACTACAATTGAGGCATTTTAGGTAGTTCAGAAACAGTGCTTGCTGATATTGTTACTGATATAGAGAATAACCTTTACTGTTTTCATTTAATTGGGCCCTAAACATTTTGATTTGGTTTTGCAGCAAAGCAAATTAAAAATGTTTAGATCTCATCAAAACACTGGAAAATGTAAAAAAGAGATCTATTTTTTTAGCTATATGGCCCAGCCCTAACACAAACTCTACATGTAAATCAGCAAGTGTGCCTCAGATTTGACTTTAGACAGAAGCAGGGAGAGTCGGTGCCAGAGCAGTAACTCACGCAGGCAAGTGTTGTCAGTGAAGAACTCTGTGAATCTGTCGCATTCCTCTTTGCTGTTGCCGCTGCTGCTGCAGTCGCAGAATGGAGACACGCTGATCTTGGGTGAACGCAGATAATTTGGGGTCATAACCGTACCTGGATAACAAAAGAATACATGTTCCAACATTCTTTAGGAATATTGTATTTTAAAAATTAAAGCATCAGGTTCAATGCATTGATGTGTGCCTTGTCATCTTAGATTAGCTGTTATCTTGTTCTCACCGAGCTTTCTAAAAAAATAATAATTTTGGTGCAGTGTGCCTCATAAAAACTATGCTGTGGGGATGTGACACTGTTAGCCCACAAAGTGAAACAGTCTCCCACTGGTAGAACAACAACATGAGCTAATCACAGATTAATAGCTGCACTGCTGTATTCCCGTGTGTCCAGCTGCTGTTTCTGTGTAGTGCTGCACACACGACATTGGGAAGACTTCCAGCACAAGCAACACATAAAGAACTAGAGAACAAACACGTTTTCACATAGGCTTTCTCTATATGTATCTCAGTGGATTGTATGAAGAGAACTAGCAGTCACCCAGTATTAGTTATTGATCATATATCATGGTCTGTCTGAATACTCGATTCTGATTGGCTGGAAGGTGTGCAATAAAACTGTTTACAGCACAGGTAGTTCCAAGTCAGTTTAATCACTGTTCTATATTAATGTGCTGCTTTCATGGAAGCACACACGTCACTTGTACACAAAGAAACAGGAGAACAGAAACATGTTGTCAATGCTGCCCTCGAGACTTTTATTAATAAATTAACTTACTAAATCATTAATTAATCGCTACTGAATCGCTACATATATTACTCAGCAAGGAGGAAGTAACATTGCTGTTTTTGAAATAATTAAATCGAACATCAATGAAAGCTTTAGCTTGTCAAAGCGGGCAAATGGCCATGGTATAAGCGGGATAATTCATGTCTAGCTGTGCATTAAACGATTTGAATGCACTCCGCAGGCTCTGTTTCACGTTGGGGGGTTATTTGCCTCCACATTATGCATTAAAACGGTTTATTGCACAGCTACCCATGGATTATCTCTTAAAAACATACCTAAAATAAAGTTATATATATATATATATATATATATACCCCCCCCCCCCCAAAAAAATGGTTTTAAGTCAGTTATTTATATCTTTTGCTGTAGTGTGTCACTAGGAAATATCAGTTTACATTTCCAAACATTGTTTTTGCCATTAATTGTATTAATCCAGTGAGATTTGTGTATGCACAAGGAGTCTGACAACAGCCAGGATGATCTGATCTCACCGTCATCGAGTCCGTCTGTGATTACATGAAGAAACAGAAAAAACTGAGACAAACTAAATTCAGAAGAACTGCGGGAACGTCTCCAAGATGCTTGAAGAAACCTTCCTGCAAAGCTACAGTACTGTTAAAAGTACTGGCCACTTGTGTTGTATGCTGTAAAGTGAGAATGCTTTCAAAAATAAAATCACAAATTTAATTTATTTATGATTTAACTTCTATTAACTAATTCAAATCAATATATGGTGTAACGACCCTTTGCGTTTAAAACGGCTTTTGTCCAGGTACTCTTGCGCATTGGTTTTCAGGTAGCTTTGCAGGAAGGTTTCTTCAAGCATCTTGGAGACGTTCCCGCAGTTCTTCTGGATTTAGTCTGTCTCAGTTTCTTCTGTTTCTTCATGTAATCACAGACGGACTCAATGATGGTGAGATCAGATCATCCTGGCTGTTGTCAGACTCCTTTTGCACAGTACTGTATATATTTGCAATTTAATTAAAAATATTTGTTTACGCTGTACAGCATGAAAGATACACTTATAAATGCATTGTTTCTCAGATGTTTTGTATGAACTTGTTTATCCAAGTTATAAGACAGACTCACCAATGAGACCAGAGTACGACAGCAAGCAGTCAGCGTAGTTCTCCTTCAGACAACCAGAGAGAGAGCGGGGCTCAGACTGACAGTTAGTGAAGAAATCAGCCAGACGAGACCTGAAACACCAAATACACACTTTATATAGAATAGTTATCACCTTTTCTTGACATCTATTCTGGTACTAGCAACATTACTTTATAATTAAATACTGTTCATTATAAATGAAATAAAACATATATTGCCAAATATGTGTTTGTAAAGCAAACAACACACACAGTTCTTGGCTGTTAAATGTGTTGGAAGACTCTCAGCAGCAGTCTGTCGTAGTGTTAAGGACGGAGAAGGAATGTGTAAATGAATGTGCTGTGCCGTGTGTCCTAAGACACATGGTGTTGGAATAGTGTGGGATCTTTGCACAACTAAACAGAAGCTCTTGGTACAGCTAGGGGCTACACCTAGCATCAAAATTATCATGGGTACATAAACAGGATAGATATAAAGAGAAAGACAATTAATGACAAAAAAAGCGAGCAGAATGGAGAATGTGAACTGTACAGACCCGGAGCACAAGTGCAAATATATTCCATTTATTTGTATAAGTGTCTGAGTGTGCCCCCAGAATGCCAAGCGGTGGCTCTTCTGATTGAACAGGGTCATTAGCTATCGCTCTCTCTGTGCCTAAAGACGTTTGCTTGGCAAAACTACATCCACGTTGTGCCAATGAATCCTTAACAAGCCACTTAGAGGACTCTGGGGTTGCTTCCTTCCTGCACAAACCAGATTTAGGGCTGCAGTTTTTATTGCTAGACTTCAATAATCACCTCGATTGTCCTCGCAATGTGCTCTCCTGCCTTACCTTAATAAACACTTTATTTCCCAATAGATGCAGCTTAGCTGCTCAAGGCCATTTCTGTCCCTAGTGGTGAATATGTGTTAATACAGATGGCGTGTTATTACAGATGACATGTTGTGATCTTGCCTCTCAGATTCAGTGATGCATTTCTTAGCACCTCTAAATAGCTCATTTTGCACTGCCATGTGTTAACACACACAAGATAAGTGTTGCCGTGAAGTGTGGATGTATGGACTTTACTACTATTATGTATTGAAATGCTTCTCTTTTCTGCAGTTTTGTAATGTAATAATATAATAAAAAAAATGATATACTATTATAACAATTTAAGTAAAAAGCAGACTTTATTTTATATATGTAGTTGTGTTCAGAATTATTGTTCCTCTTGGTAAATAGTTTATTATTTCATAGTTTATCCTTTTGATCGATCATCCAAAAATGTACATCTATGAAATCTAACCTTTCACTGAAGTAAAGTGTTAATGATTTATTATTTTATTAGAACTTCATTAACCTAACAATATTAAGAAAATGTTCAAGAGAATAACATTTTAAGTTGCCTTTTGTAAACCAGTTCAGACCTGCAGATGTAGTTGGTCTTGCATGATGCTTGCAGTGTCAGGCAGTTGGGCCTTTCCTTGTCCTCATATGAACAGGCTGGCACGATGGTCTGGCGTCTGCGCTCAGAGCAGGCCGACTGATCCCCAAGAGGACACGGGCAGAAGAGCATACCGTAGCTGTGCTTGGGCGGCACCTTGTCGAAGAACTGTCGCAGGGCCTTGTGGCACTTCCGTTTGTTGCAGACTTCAGCCGTTGAGACTCGACTTGTGCAGGGGCTTATGTAAGCCGAACGGTATTTCTTACAGGTGTCGTTTAGGTTGCAGGCCTTTGCTGCATTCAAGCAGTTGTTCTCCTTTGCTAGCGCAGGTTCACCTGCAAAGACAGAGAATACACAATATAACTAAAATGAATTGGTGAAGTGTGTTCCCATTGACTGTAGTGTACAGTATTTAACAGTGTTAAGTTTGACAGCAAACTTTGATTTAGTTTTAGTCATTGTCATATTTTAGTAATCTAAACTGTTTTAGTCTAGTTTTAGTCAACTAAATATCATAAGATTTTAGTCGACTCTAAAATTTCCAAACTCATTATATACTCTTTTGAACATCCAATACAGACAGATTTAACTGCTTTGACATATAACATGTCTTTATCTTAAAATTAAATAAAACCACATCTCATAAAGAAACAAGAACATGTTCTTCTTTTCAATTGATATATGGATTCTTTATAACAAAATTGCATTGAACATTCTTCAGTCTTCCAAGCAGACATATTTATTTGCATACATTAAAAATAAAGATTAAAGCTATTTAAGTTATTCAGTCAAGAGCATTGAGTGATTCTCTTTTTCTTTTGTTGTTTGATTAACATTAATGACAGACAGCAGCAGGTTTATTAGACTGCTGTCACTTTAAGGCGAATACTGTACACGAATCCAAAACACTGATTCACATCCAATATTCTCCCAACTGTTTACGTTTAAGACATAACCGACTGTTTACGTGAATACTCGCCGAAACTTTTGTGTGTATTAGTCCATTCAAGCGTGAAAAGATGCAAAAGAGAATTAAATTCAGTACTCGTACTGTCTGAAATTCGGCTTTCTGAAAGACGTACTGAATTGAGCTCTCTTTCGCGGCGTCATGCTTTTTCAGATTTATCTATATGTCTGCTCCTTCTCCCAGATGTTCACACTGAATGTTTTATGAGACATGCAGCAAGTGTATGCCAACTTATATCCCGCAGGGTAGATCAGCACGTTACAATTTAATTGTGCTAATCAGAAGCCAATAAGAATCAATAGCCAATTACAGACACTCTTTTTCTGTCAATCATTTTGCAAGTCTTTTGAGGCGGGGTTTTGCAGAGAGGGTGTGTGGTTGAAATTGGCATAATAAGCAGTTTACATCACCTTTAAATCTGTAAAAAAATAATAAAGAACGACAAATATATGTAAACTTTTAAAAGTAAAAAAAAATAAAAAACATAGATTCCATAAAAGAAATAAAAAAAGAAAGCAGAACAAACAGACAATGAAAAACACAGTCTGATACTATCCACAGCTCTGAAACCCCTACTCCACAAAAAAAAAAAAAAAAAAAAAAAAATTCATTTGAATACCCCACGGCACTGTCAGGCATGTGAATTAATCATCCCTATTTCTGCAGGTCTGCCAAAACACAGAGGCTGTTTATAAGGAACCTGTTTTTTGTTTTAGGCTGGTTTTTTTTTTATGTTAAATGAAACAGTGCTCGTCCCTCTGGATCCCTGCAGCCTAAACAAACAGTCATCTTGGCCGAACAGGGGAGTCATCAAAGCGGCCAGAACGGCTCTTCTCTCGCCTGTCAGCTGCGGCTAATTGCTGGCTTTCTAGCACATTCCACCATTAACTAACATTTCTGGAGACTTGCTGAGCTACAGCAGCAGTTTGGTTTATAATGAGAGCCAATTAAAAACAAGAGATGGGTTGTATTAGAGCGAGGGTGGAGCGTACATGTGCATGTGTGTGTAAGGCCAGTGCTAATAAGATGGCTGTCTTTAAAGGGAGCCCAGGAGGAGACTATCCACAGAGCCTCTAGCAGCAGGAGGTGATGTCATTTGCTCATGTAAGTCATGTGTCATGTTGGATTAGACCACTTTTCCACAATCTCCAACATTAGCGTGCAATACAATTGTCGCATTTCGCCCCCTAGTGGCAGTCGCACAGAAGTTTTTTAATTGTTCGTGAAGCAGCCGTTTACCTTCGCTTATGTAAAATGAATGAATGATGAATGTATGAATATATCCACACAAAACAAATAGGCCTACACCTGAAAGAAAAGCACAGTAGGTTTTCTAGGGCTAATCAATGTAAATTATTATGTAAAAATTATAATTTCTGCCCATTTTACAGAAATAATAATTAGTAATTCTCACCTCACGCTCATAGTTTTGATTATAATGTATCACATTGGGTCACATGTGGCCTAAAAAATTCCCATACGCAAGAACTAAAAGATTAAAGATTAAAATCTCTCCATTCGAAATTAATGACAGTCTGTATTTGTTGGACATAGTGAAAAAGAGGCTTCAAATTGTGCACAATGCAAAGCAAAATGTAGTAACATTTTATCAAAACGTATCCAAAGTTCTGCCTCTGAAATGCCTTAAATAATGTCATAAATCCCTATTTACCCTTTTAACCCCTTCCAATACCTGACTTCTAGTGGCATGTAGCTTTTCATGATCTAATCAATTCCTGTCCTGGATTTTTTCTTGTTGAATATCCTGCTTCACTCAGAAATTGTGTATGTAAAATGGACTGGTAACAGTTTTGCGGTACGCTTCTGATAATGATGCACAATAATAAGTAGATAACTTAGATCAGTGCTGAGTGATGACTGTCTCTATAACAAGTTAATGTCAGTCTGAGCTGAAGTCAATAGCATAACAAAATAATTAAAAAGTTTGAGGTCAGCAAGACTTCATAAAAAAAAGAAATAAAAAAAAAAGAAAAGAAATTAACAATCAGCAAGGATGCATTAAAGACATTTATAATGTTACAAGAGATATATATTTTTTTTTAAATGCCGTTCTTTTGAACTTTCTATTCATCAAATAATCCTGAAAAAAAAAAAAAAACTGCATCAAGGTTTCAACTAAAATATAAAGCAACAAACCTGTTAATATAAAGCAACAAGAAATGTTAATTGAGCATTTATCAAATAATTGCAGCCTTGGTGAGCATACGAAACTTCCTTTCAAAACCATAAAAAACACAAATCTTTAAATAAATATATATATATATATATATATATATATATATATATATATATATATATTTATTTAAAACAGTAGTATATCAGTAAGATGCACTATGACTCCTTGACCTTCCATAGAACATTGTAAAACAACACCGCTCCACTCCATCTGTTAGCGGTCTGGACTGTAATTCAACACACACGCACGCACGCACGCACGCACGCACGCACGCAAGCATGTACACACATTTAACATCTATCTGCCCAGACAACATCTGCCCATTCAAGCCCTTCAGCACAGAGAAGTCTCTGTCTCTCTGTTTTGCTCTCTAAGTGCTTATGGCTTGGGTGCTTATCTTTGTGTGGAAGAAAAAGTGGAATGCAATCTCGCCTATTCATAAACAGTGTGATGTTCTCAGTCAGAGCATCAGACATGCACACAAACTTTCACACAGACACTCAAAGCCAAAAAAAAAAAACCTCTCTGCCGAGTTACACTACTGTCAGATGTCATCATCAAAAAAAAAAGAGATTCTCTGTGTGTGTGAGTGTTTGTGTGTGTGTGCGATGTGCCCTTCTGATCTGATGCCCTGAGGCTGACAAGAATAAAATACCTATTCTGTGGCTTGGCACAAAGGGCTTCGGGTTGAAACAATCCTCTACAGCTGTCTGCATCTTTCACCTCTTGTATGAACCCTTAGTACCAGATGTCACACAGAAGAGACTGACCAAATCACACATGAATGAATGAATGAATGAATGAATGAATGAGGCATTTATATAGCGCTTTCATATGTACTAATGTACACCCAAAGCACTTTACAATCCAGTCAGGGGATCTCTCCTCAACCACCACCAGTGTGCACAACGGCGCCAGTGCGCTCACCACACACCAGCTATAGGTGGAGAGGTAAGAGAGTGATAGAGCCAATTCAATGGAAGGGTGATTATTAGGAGGCATGACTAGCAAGGGCTATGGGATGGAATTTAGCCACGACACCGGGGTTACACCCCTACTCCTTACGAGAAGTGCCATGGGATTTTTAATGACCACAGAGAGTCAGGACCTCGGTTTAACGTCTCATCCGAAGGGCGGTGCTTGTTACAGTATAGTGTCCCCATCACTTTACTGGGGTGTTAGGAACACACACAGACACACAATCCATATAACCAGTGTCTAACATTTACACTCGTCAAGCACCACATAAAAGTAAAAAGGGGCTATGGCGGGTAAATAAAACATATTTACTTGCAGTTAGTTGGTAATTGTGTGAAGAACTGCTATATAATACAAGGTTTAAACCCAATTGTAATAGCAATTTGTTTACTAAATCTACTAAATCTGTGGGAATTAGTAAAATGATGCTCAATACAAGCACTATTTAACCGGAGCGAATGAGACGCGTAAGTGAGAGGAGGCGGATGTGTGTCAATTCACCATCGGAGAGAAGATAGCGAGAACGCGCAGCTGGTGTTTTTGCCTGTGCCGCTGGACACAAAACGGACCAGCACGGAATTGGAAAGACGTGAGACTGACGGGCCGGTCACCGGTACGGGCTGATCATGAGGAAAATCTTCCGATTCCGGTCCCTGCCTAGTCGATCAGTGCATCTCGAAATCACACATTCACCCAACACCTCACACACACTGGACATCTTGCCTGGTAGGTAGAGCACGAACCCCCTCCCCTACTGTGGCTCATCTCTGATAAAGCCTAAAATTGATTAGTGTCTCCTATTTCCTTCCTCTTTTGGCTCTAATTTTCAATTTGCAGGAGAATCAGTCTGAATAATGACCTTGAATGCTATTAGCAAACCTGAGTATTTACAGATCTGCTTCTTGTGTTTTATTTGGACCTCTGTTATCATCTGTTCTTTCCTTGAGCCAGTACAATAGTGATCCTGACAATAGTGAACTGTGGGTAAGTAACGTTTTTTTTTCCAGATTTTTTTTTTTTTTCATTTATATTAATTTACATTAAACAATAAATTGGAGCCTTAGTGCAGCAGATAGAATGTGTGTTGTTTAGAAGGTGGAGCTCACATTATCTCACAGGTTTGTGTTCCTGTAGCAGCTCAACCTGCAAAGTACATGTAAGGCACTAGCAACACCAAGGACATGGGTTCAATTCTCAGAGATAGAATGGCTGGATGGATATAAAAAGGCAAAAAGCTCCAAAATATAAATGAAAACAATTCACTTGTTTTGCCAGTGAGTAGCAATACAGAGAACATACACATTCCAATTCAATAAAATGATAGCAAAGGAACTGTAGTCACTCTTTTTATTCTCTCTCTCGTCTCTGCTGTTTTAACATACTTTCTCTCCAGGATCAGAAAACAGAGGCCTGATTAAATCCTAATAAAAGCCTCACCTGAGGGTTAATGAGAAACGTACAGTGAAACGAGGAGGGGAGGCCAGCACGCTCCTCTCCCACTTTATCTGGAACTGTAATGTCACCAGCGATTAGCGGAGAGGTCGTGGATTTGATTAAAACACCACCGTGATTAGAACCTGATGTCCTCTTGAGTGTGTGCACTGTGTGTATGTGTGTGTGTTAGTCTTTCACTATAACTTTTTATGTGCCTTTCAGGTGATTGTTTCTATAATTGTCTCATCATTTGCTTTCTCTGCAGTCCAGTGACTGAAAACAAAGACATTTTAATAAGACTAAAAGGATGGGAAACATTAACAAATACTTCGAATGACACTGCTGGTGTGTGTCCAGGTTTTCTTTCCCTGTGTTCATCCAGATGTAGATTCCTCACTGGAGATGTCTGATAACATAAGATAAGGACTGTGATTGATAATGTTTTGTAATTAGTCAGCTATATAGGGGCTCTGCCAAAGCCCTGTGCAGTCCTTATGAACACCTTATGAATAAAATAAATACAAAAGCATATAATAAAATAAATACAACTGAAACATCATGCAATAAAAGCTACGAGTAACAGGTAATTTTGTTGATGGCTTGGTTTCTATTCCTAGCGTTGTGTTCAGTAGCCTCACCCACAGCAAAATATCATTGGTCCAAAATCCTAATCCCAATAACTCTACATTAAACATTAAAAATATTCTCACCACTGGTACTCAGTACAAGAGCTTTTTCCTTGTTTACCATCAGTGAACCAGAGAAGCCAAATGGTTGGAAAGAAGACCCTCTTTTTCTCCTGTCTTTTGGTTCTTTGTAGTGCTTAATAAACTCTGTTTCTGCAAACAATCCTCCAGTGTAATAACCGTAAATGAAACAGTAGCCATCCTATAACTCAAGACCTCTGTAATTGATCCCTGAAGCCCTTGTTTCTGTCTCTCCTCACTCTTTCGATCAAGGTGGCATGCTCTCGGAGAAGGACATTCCTCTAAGATATTTCTTCGGGGTGCATAGGGTTTCGGCAGTGATTGGTTAAATCCTAGGGTAATGGTGGGTTTGGTAAGGAAACCGGTGTTGACAAGATTATGTTGGCTTAGAAAATATGATACTTAGTATTAGTAACAGTTTGAGTAATTCTGAGTAAACTAGCATTTGATGCCTTGGCTATGTGATTAGCCTGAAGGACTTATGAGCAGTACCCATTTTATTTTTAATATGGCAGATATCTCCACTCCCACCAAAATGGGAGGTTGTTTGAGAAGTTAACATCCCTCACACACATACACACTCCCTCCAGCTTTAGCTTCACCATCCTGCTAGAACTCTCGAATGATGAGGATTCATGGCCCAGACTGCCTGCTCGATCCTGGCCCTGTACACAAACATGATCTGTGAGGCATTAATATGCACAGCCCCCCCCCCCAAACTGTCACAGAGATATACTGTTCTAGCCCCAGAGTACCGGCACACTAAGAGACCTCCGTTTCAGGGGAAGTTATACTAGTGAGAATCATTAGACCTGCTGCTGTATATGCATGGATGCAAGAGATAGTAGAGCTGTGATCTATTTCCCATGATTGGACGTGATGAAATAGAGCATGCAAACTGTATGTTGCTGAATCATAGCCCAAACAAGTACCCTTTGACCATGTACAATAAGACAATACTGTTCTTGTTTGAAAAAGAATATAGAGAAAGTAATGCATTTTTCATTCATTGTTTAAACAGAAAATAGTTTAGAATTTGTGGTCAATATAAGAAAAAACTGATCAAGTCCAAAAAGTGTGGGGCTGTAGTATTTTTTTAATAAAAACAGTAATATTTTTAAATATTTTTACAATTTCTTTTTTAAATATATTTAAAATTTTAATTTATTCTAGTGATAGCAAAGTGAAATTTTCATCAGCCATTACTCCAATCTTCAGTGTCACATGATCCTTCAGAAATCAATCTGATAGGCTGATTTTGTGCTCAAACACAATTGTCTTATCAATGTTGTCTTATCAATGTTGAAAACGTTTGTGCCGCTTAATATTTTTGCTGAAACCTAGATAATCCCCCCCCCCCCCCCGATGAATAAAGTGTAAAAAGTAACATTTACGAATAAAAGTATTAAATAATATATATATATTTTTAAATTACTGACCCCAAACTTTTGAATGTTTATTTATAGTTTATTTAGTATTTATTTATTTATTTATTAATGGAGGTCCTTCACACTAGGCAAGGCAAGATTGTATAGCACATTTCATACAGTGGTAATTCAGTAATAAAAGTTTAATTTAGAAATATATTAAAACAAAACATTAACCTAAACACTTTTCAACATATATGGATTTTCATGTTTTTTTCATTGGTTTCATACATTAAATGTGAACATATATTGTATTTAAGATTATATTGCAATATTTTCTGTCAAATTGTAATGACCTCAACTTAAAGGTCCCACAATGGCATCAGAAAGAGAGTGAGGACCATCTACAGCACAATGAAGCAGGGCATGCAGTTTGCAGGAGCTTAGCTGAAGGTCTTGATAAACATGGCCAAAAACAACATCATTACTGTAAGACTTGAGAAATTAGAAAATGCCGGGCAGTCTGGTTGAGGAACGACCACTCCCCAAGAAGACAAAGGACCTTTTTGGAAATTAACATTTGAACTCTCTCTTGTGAAGTTAGCATCACTATTTGAGATGCAAGTAAGTCTGGGACAGTGATTAATGTAAATTCCCACTGTGAACTCATGTTTAAATTTGAAAAGAGGTTTCTTCTTGGTCTGAGTATTTAGGGAGATGCTGAAGAAGGCTCGTGGCGATTTGTAGCTCAAATTGGCCCGTGATGCTGAGAGTGGCCGAGACTCTCAGCATCATGTATTTTCTAATGTCAGGTTCGCATCTTTTCTCTTTATTCCAGAGCATTTGATGTTTTGTATTTATTATCTTTGAACTGATTATAAAATTGGCATGATACATTTACCTGACATAATAAATTGTTACATTTGATTTTATTCTGACTAACTCTGCAATTGTTTTCCCAAGTAGATTAAACGGATTCGTATGTTCCCGCGAGTTTTGCTTCAGATTAGTGACGACTAATATTTGGCATCAATTTAAGTGTACTTGGTTTGCAAAGACAAGAAGTGAATTTGCGTTTAGAACAGCAAATGCTGCTTGACCAATCTAAATTTGGGTGTGTCTTACCTCTGTTTTAATTTAATGTTACTTTAGATAAGTGTACGTGGGAAACCACGGCATGGCCAATCCAAAGCTATTATGAGAGAAGTAATGTTGGTCAACTTATATCTGTAATAGTGGCCATACCTCTACCGAAGTAAACGTTTAAATTAAATTCAAGTGTATGCAATTCCATGGGGGCTATACCAAAGTATATTTGATTGTGTAAACGTGAATGTGACCGATCTCAGATATATAGCAATTACCTCTGTTTGATGATCAAAACTGACGAGATTGTGATCGTGAGACCCGCGTTAAAAACAGAAAACGTGAGGACCTCTGAGCGACATAGTTTCCTAATCTGAACGGGGTAAAACATACTTAAAGCTGCAGTCCGTAGCTTTTTTGGGTTAAAAATGATCCAAAATACATTTTTGAGCAGGTACATAACCAGCCAGTGTTCAAAACTATCTGCTTGCCTTAGCTCGATTCAAAATGGTAAGCTTGTAATAATGTTTTTAATTCCAGTGGTACTGGTGGATTTCCGCTGGAAATTCAAGCATGTCTTTGCGTCTTTACGTCACATCTGTACACATAAAGAAGGTGTCTCAGCTAGTAGGCTATACTGCCTGTGAGGATGTTGGAGGTGGAGATTTATAGCCTTTTCTCACAGCACTTGATATAATTAAACTTATCAATTTGATGGCGGATCCAGAAAGGTTCAAACGACAATCACCAGTGACAACTGGAGATTCACCCGTTGTAAAACGCGAAAAAAGAGACTGCAACCGGTCCATGCGGATAAATATCTGAAGGGCATTAAATGTAGTCACGCAATGCTGATGTTGTTAACATTAACAATTTGAGAACAAAGTATAATTTGCACGGTTTGACGTGACATGATAAGCGATCGTTAGATTTAATCGGCACGATTTACTGCAATGCTTTTTTCCCCTTAGTTGGTTAGAACAAAAGTGGATGTTACTTACTTGTTCAGATGACATTTTCCGGTGAAAATTCTTATGTTGGTCATACTTCCAAAAAGTAGAATCTGTGATTGCGAATGACAGTATCCACACCGGCGCGGTGATTGACAGCCGCTCATTCTCCTCAAAACATTGGATTCATCCACGCTGTACCATGCCGGGGTACAACGCACGTAAAGTTGATAATTCCGCGAAAAACTGCAATTGCAGATTTCGAACAGAGATGGCGACAAAGAGGAAAAACTGCAGACTGCAGCTTTAAAGAGTTAAAAAGAATAATCAAACATTCACTCACTTTTAATGATGCCCAGATATCAATAAAACCTTTTTCATTTATGGAGTCAGATGAAATAATGAGGTAACACATATGAGAAAATGTATTTCATTTAATCTTGTTGTGTTGTGTAAAAGGAAATACAGTAACGCACAAAGACCTTCACCCATATTATTGGAAAACCGTCCCTGGACCGATAGTTAGTTTGGGCAGCTTGTGATATAAACGTTTTTTAGGTCCAAACCCAATGCTTTCATGACTGTGAATAACTTTACCATTTAATTTGGAATCGATCAACTCACCAAAGTGAGACAGAATGGTGAAAATTCGGTGAAAGTGCATCTATTGCCAGAGGCTTAAAGTGTAGTATATAAACCTCCACAGTGCAATCAGGCTAAAGCAGCAGTGCTTGGCTCTGATTGGCCAGTACTTGTTGCATCAAAACTGGCAGCACTGATAGAGGCCATCTGCTCTGAAACTCAGAGGGCTGTGCGGCTTACCAAGCGCCCTTAAAATGACAGCTAAAACTACTATTGAGACTTGTGAAGCATCAGACAGCTCTAGTCCTATGACATCTGACAGACGTCACAGTCATCACTGCACTCTTTATCACTGTGCCTACTGACTATGAGTCGAAGGTCACGCTGAAGTGAAGAGACATCGCATCAGAGCCCGTCAGGCATCTCTACTCGTGTGTGAATCCTCTAAGAGAGAAGGAACGATGTGGGAGGGAAAATACTTAAACGGCAGTCATGTTCAAAAGGCACCCACCTCCTGAACTGCTCATAAAGGACCGGAAAAATTAGAGATTGCTCTGAACTAATGCGGAAAACCACAGGGAGTGGAGTATCAGTGTGGCTATTTAAACTGGCAGTCATCTGCGTCTGCTGCACTTCAAAATCATACAAGTACTGTTTCTTTCTGGTCACATTCACAAACAAAAATACAGAGAGCTGTTTAGCAGACCCAGGGGCTTTTGTAATGAGAGAGCAAAATGTGGCTGTGAGATGCAACAAATGGCACGTTTTAACGTGCATTCTCACATCATCTCACTTAAGTGTTATTGCTGTATGAACTCAGTTTAAACAACTTATCAAAAGAAAAGTGTGCTTTCTATTAGCGATGGGTCAGCATGGCCAAATTAATAGTTTTTCTAGTCGTTGTTTTAGATTTAAATTGGCCACTGCATTGGGTCTCGTTCTGTTTTTTTTCAATGTCTCACACATTGAATTTTGTGTTAGGAAGCTGTGTCAAGTTAAAAATAGTAAATCTTTTAAAGTCGCAATGAACAGAAGTAGTTTCTTCCATATTGATAGATCTAAGTAAAACGGATTATTGAAAAAGGAAAAAAATGTAGGGCGTGAACTTGGTTCAACCCAACGGTTGTTGATTGGATGCAGGCAGATCTGAATGAAAGCTTGCGGCGATTGTAAAGACGGGCGGAGATTGAGCAGTGAGAGAATCAAGTCACCGGAAGATCAAGTTTCTACATTTTGATAAAAAATTACGAGGTCAAATATAAAAATAAGCATTGAAGAATCGTTTACAATAAGACAAAACACTTTTTTTTCCATGCCGACTTTAAAAGCACATCTCAGGACCTCAAGCATTTGGTTCCATTCAGATGCAGACCATCTAGCTGCTCATTAACGCACACATTTTTCCTATGTGTGGTGGACCATAAATCAGCCCAATTATCCAGGGCTAAGACGGTGTACTCAACTAGTCCTTCAGACAACCCACTGACTAGTTGATTATGAAAATATGTAGTTCTATGCATCCCCACTTTCTATTTATTAGGCCAAAATCTCATTTTCGCAAATGAAACAAAATAAAAAAGTTATGAATATCCATTTTATAAAAGTTGACAGTTATACATACTATATTTAAATCAGCGTCCCACCACTTTAAATAACTATATGAGACACTTGTAGTTGGGTGCGCTCAGTGTTCAGTGGTGCAAAAGTCATCAGAGAATGTAATCTCGCTTGTTCTCTCCCCAGCTTTTAAGAGTCCCTGGTCTATTATTATCTCAGTGATATGATATTTTTCTTTGCCATCCTTATCATTACTCAGAATGTCAGCTGCCAATCATAGGAGCCATGCAGAGGAAATGAACAGTCTGTTCTAAACGCTGAAAACTACAGCTTTCATTTAGTTTGAGAGGTTACGACAGGGATTCATGCATCTAAAGGGATTTTCAGACACCTGAAAAAAAATAACTCTCAAAGCAGGAATCATTTGATCTAAACTTACAAGAGATGGTTGAATATAAAAACTAAAAACAACATCAGCATAAAATACCTAAAATTTATTTCAGAAACAAAGTTAAGGATAGTATTTGAGCTGAATTGTTCTAGAAGACAGGAACAAGAGCTTAAAGATAACAAAGTGATTAACATAATGCGACATAATAGCAAACGTTTAATCTACACAGTTGGTGGTTACAGTTGAAAAGTTTACATTTTGCAGAAAAACAAACATTGTCTCCAGTCTATCAACCTTTATAATTGGGCTGTAGTGTTGCTGAATTCACAAAGCATTGCAGACTCACAGGTTTGATTGATGATGCTCATTTTCTAAGCGCTGTCTTCGACACTTAAAGTGCATATGACCTAGTTCTGTTGGCTATACATTTTTAATTTAACATCCACAGTGCCAAAGTATGCCCTGAAGATGGATGACTACTGCACTCCCAATTCTGGCAGGTATAGTTGAGGATCACACAGCAAAAACAGTCAGGTTTGGCTAGTTTTTTTGGCTAGAGATGTGGGCAAAGAGAAACAGAAAGACCTAGAGAGCGACATAGAGGCTGGTAGAGACTAACTTTCATACTGTACATTATAACATTGTGATGGCAACTGTACACCACTATTTCTTTTTTATAATGTTTTTATTTTTTTATTAACAATAGTTAGGGTAGTATAGCAGAGCTCGCAAAATCGCCTGCCCGACGTCCCGGGGCTATTGTGTTTTCCAGTCGGGCTACCAAAATGCATAACCGGCCTGCCCGACGGGCTATCTGAAGTAGTGTTCGCTTCAATCTTGTTATAATCCGATTCAGCGCGTTCTTCATCTTCAATCCGCAGCGACGCCGAGCAGAGCGCACGTCAGAAACAGAGAGGACAGGGTGTGTGTGTGTGTGTTCATCTGAGTCTCATTGGTCTGTAGTGCTCGTCAATGTCAGAATATTTGAGATGACCAATCAAATCAAAGTAGGCGGGCTTTATGTTCACAAGAAGCTGCTGAGCGCGAATTTGAGCGGAGCGACTCGCTTCAGTTTACGGTCAAGTGCGAGATAAGATGTAAGTAGCTAAACTAAACATTTCATATTTGATAGCTTTTTTTGGTCATAAATGTGAAACGAATGACAAAAATAATCAGGCAAATCAATATACTTTTGTCGAATTTCGCCACTTTGAACTGAAAATAGGCCTATAATGTGACTAATAATTAGTTTACTGTCATTGTGAGGGGACATTAGCATTAACGTAACAAAGCAGTTTTCATCATAGGCTTTATAATGAATCATCACAAGATTAATAATGAATGTGTACATGTTGAGAATTAATATACAATTTGTAGCCTTCAGTAAATTAAAAAAGTTCAGCTTTAGGTGGGGAAGAGACAGGGCAAGAGAGAAAAAGAAAGAGTGATGGATAAGAAGTGAGAGCAGGTAACAGTTATCATCTACTGCCCGCTGACATGGTTTTAAAGCTATTTCTTATCCTTTTTTGGCCTTCAAACGTCTTGAAATGGACATATCAGTGAAATAAAAAATGTGAACCCCCTAATAACCTTAAATGTAGGACCTCTTTGATTATAAAGCCCTGTCTACGGCCCTGTATTAGGAATAAGATCAATAATGATTGTGTACATATTGTGAATGAATTTAATAAACTTAGTTAGGCTACCTAACGTTAGCTTTCCTAGTAGCTTTCAGTAAATGAACGCATCTGAGAAAATGATTCATAAATCAACCTATCAGTTGACCTTTTGCTTACTTTCTTCACTGACAGACAAAAATGAAAAGCCTATATCAGTCAAAGCTCAGCTTTAGGAGGGGAAGAGACAGAGCAAGAGAAAAACAAAGAGAATAGGAGTGTGATGCTGATGAGGAGAGAAAAATAATCAGCTGCCCACTTACATGGTTTTAAAGCTATTGTTATCCAATTTTTTTTGGCCTTCAAAACATCTTAAAATGCACATATGTAGATTAGAGAAATAAAAAATTTCCCCGAACCCCCCTAACTAGCCTACCGCACATTCGGGACCTCAGTGATGAAAAAACCCTGCCATCTGCATGTTAATGAAACTAGTTAATAGTGAGAATTAGACCCTAAACTAAAGAGTTAGCCTACTTTTTTTTTCTTTTTTTTCTTATCATACCCTCATTGGGGGCTAACCCACAGACACAGACTGATTCATGTTCCATACTGGTCACACACATTTCAGTTCAGTTAGAACCAGATGCATATTTGTTGATATTTGTGTTTTGAAAAAGTTTTTGATTAATTGTTTTGACTCCTAACTAATATTCTACATTAAAAGTTGTAGTCTTTTTATATGGGCTAGTAAAATTTATTTCGGGCTACCAAAATCTGAAGAGTGCCTGCCCGAAGGGCTACCAGCGATTTTGAAATTTTGCGAGCCCTGTAGATTTAGTAACACTGTAGTAGTAAGTAACACTGGCCATTTATCGGACATAACATGAACGTAATTATTGGCTTATCATATTGGCCATCCTGAAATTTCAGTATGATCAAGAAAGAAAGTAAGAAAAAAGAAAGAAAGAAAGAAAGAAAGAAAGAAAGAAGGAAGGCGCACTTCACTGCTCTCATATCTAATTGGAGGAGATGTAGGGTCTCTGGAGAATCCGTCTCTCTGCCCTCAAAGAAACAGCAATGATGCAAAGATATTTTTTCACATCAAACACACCAACATGTTACTCTCCTGCATTTTGTTCCTTCTTTGAACACTAAAAACTGCTGGTGTTTCATTCACTGTCACTGTTGCTGGAGTTTGGATATTTGGTATCCTACTTAAAAAACTAAAGTATAACAGAAATGGATGGGGGGAGAGAACTGAAAACAATGCAGATACGCACAACATCCTGATTTTATTTATTCCCAAATTGCTCGCTTACACCAGTTGGGAGGTAAAGGAACAAGCCAATGAGGTCATTATTACCTAATGAGATTACCTAATGACTTCACAGGGGTTCCAGAGCCAGTAACTGCCAGATAACTTCCCCTGTAATTATTTGGAGACACCAGTGTGTGCTTCCTCGACATTAAGCCAACATTTTAATCACATTGTCTGAGTGTTTCATAGAGCACAGCAAGGCTGGTTTGTTGAAAACACTGTTTGATTAGCTGGATTAGTGATGTTCATGATTTAAGCCACAAAACCATCACCATGCACCAATACCACAGTTTTTTTAGTTTTTTTTTGTCGTAAAATACTAGAAACATAAATCTAGATATGATCGTGCAAATTTGTAATCCAAGCATAATCTGATATTATTTTTTAATTGTGATTGGCTGATGAAAGTTTAATTAAATTAATGTCTAACAAACATAGAAGCAACAAAGGAACATTTTAGAAAGTGAGCCTACAGTTAGGGTTGTAACGGTATGATAATCGTCTCAAAAATATCACAATTTCACGGTATACGGTATTAAACAATCATTATTATGATAAAAATCAGCTACAATGACCCTTAAATTAATGAAAACATAGGTTTCTTTTGGTTGAACATATGGTTTATTAAAACAAACTTTTTTAATAAAAAAAAAAAAAAACTTTATGGAAGTATGAGTCTACCTTTTGAAAAAATAAGAAAGAAAAAATAAAGCTGCACATCTCCCATTTGAACAAACGTCTAATCAATTGAATTCATAAAACCGTAACTTATTTTTATTCTTAATTTATTAATTATTATTTAAGATAATTATAAGATAATAGAGTATTTTGAAATGTATTTTATTTCCTCAGAAATTCTGGGTTGTCTGATATAATTTGTCTGGAGTCTATGATTTAATACAAATATATTATTGAAAATGCAATCAGATGAAATGCTGCAGACTCTGCACAACAGAGGTTTACTAAATTAAAACACAGACAAAAACTATATTATTTCTTAAATAGTGTTTAAATAAACTTAGTTATTATTGTTGTTGGTATAACTTTAAGTTGCCAACATTCTATTGTACAAGAGTAATATTTCAGTCATTATTTCTTTAAAGGGCCCCTATTATGCTATTTTAAAGTTTCCTAATGTTGTCAGGTTTACATGCATCAAAGGTAAAAAAAAAAAAAAAAACTGTTTCATTTTCTCATAATATACATTTGCACATCACCAGATTTTCAATGATTCTCAAACGACTCGTCAAATGAATCAATCTCTCTAAATCCCTCCTTTCCACGAGCTACTCTACTCTGATTGGTCAGACAGCTCAGTCTGTTGTGATTAACAATAACAGTCCATGTAAGTTATGCAATACATTAGCCGAGCTCTAGCGTGAATGACTGATGTAACACAAATATTGGTAAAACAAATCTTGCTCCATGCTTAATCTTTACTCAAACTAGTGAAAACGACAGACAATCTGCATTAATAGACACACAGTTTTAGGTTACTTTACTTTACTTTACTGATTAGCAGAAGGATTTCAGTTAGACAGTAATAATGTGAGTTAGCCAGTTAGCAGGAGACCTACGCAATCTAAACCTCAAAACTACGTATTTTGAACACCATCTTTCAAGAGCAAGCGGTTTGCGAATCCTGCATTGAACTCCGAGATTTGAGAAGAAGTCGTCAGTAAAACAAAGGGAACACAGCAAAAGTTTAGGATTATACTGCTGTGATATCGTGGTAAAGATGAACTTTAACCACTGATTCTTCACATGCTCGTCCTTGGGCAGTGGAAAAAAAAACTGGCTTTATACCTTCACATTATAGAGCACAGCGCGGTCTTCTCGACATGATATCCACAGGAATCAGCTGCAGGTTTGAGGTTCAAGTTTTCCCTGGTGTCTGCGCGTGCAATAAGTGGGCGGGCAATATGCTAATGTTTCGTCTTGACGACACAACATAGAGTGTATTTGACGATGATTCTTTTAAATAAAATTATGAAATGCTCATTAAGTTCTCTCAGAGCAGCTCTAGATGTGTTCACGTCCTCATATAGTGAGTGAGACGGCATACGCTTTAAACACCACGAGCGTCACACATAGGCTACTTGTGTGTACTTGTATGTACTAGGCGAAACGGCGCTGCTCATTCACACAGACACGCAGAAAATATATTTACAGTATATAGCAGGTTTTTTGCGCTGTATATTAATAGACACTCATATAGCGATTTGATTTATTGCACAGCTATATTTTAGATTTATTCATCCATCTATCAAATCGTGCTTTTTATGTGACATCTGCATTATTATAAATTCCCTCAGCAACATGGAAATAATACGGCCTTAAGTTATAAATGGAACTTTATCTGCAGGGAGGGATGGTGTTTGCGAATGTGGGAGAACATGTTTGGCGTATTTCCTCCTTTTGCAGCCACTCTTCGTCCACGTTTCTGGACACAATATCCATCTTCAAGGACAACCTCGTGTTCGTTTTTCGGATACCCAAGTATTCCCACACTGCAGATTTTAACTTTTTTTTCGGCAGGGGATAGAGATTAGAATTCGCAGCTCTGTCTCAGACATTTTCTCCGCTGTAGGTCTACATGTATGTGTGGAGTCTAAGCAGTCAAGTGGAAAGAAGTTGCATATGCATAGGTGAGATCTGGTTTAATTTTGTTTCCAAAACCGTGGATAAGCATAATGTTCACGATATGATAATCGTGCATGTCAAAAGCGTGATAAACCGCCATACCAGTTTACCGTTACAACCCAACCTACAGTATGATTGAATTTGAATCAGACTGAGTACACACAGATTCATCTTACTTCCCTTTTTTAAGTTCATATAGTGGCACATTCAAATGAATGTATAGATGCACAAGCACTTTCCATAAAATCCGTTCCATCATCTTCATGAATGCATGGCACATAATTAATGGTGCTGCATGGGAAGTGAGAGGATGTATACTCTGAAACAGTCGCTCGTCTGAGTTTGTCAGGCATTTGGCGGCATACTTTACTGTGGTCAGACCAGATATGCTTTATGACCTCTCATTAATACCCATTACTATGGAGGTCAGTCAGGACATGCTGGTGGGTTATCTACAGGACTATAAACCACAGCACAATGAGAATGACTGCATCCATCACTCATACAGCTCAGACTATGATAGAGAGAGATGAAGAGATGGCGAGGGGGCTAGAGCAGGAAAAAAAGAAAAGAAACAGAAGACATTGATAATAAATGAAGGGGTGAATCAATAGCTAGGGAAGATGTGATGATGAAATCTTTCAGTGTGAGTGTTAGTGATGAAACCCAGACACACATAAAGAATTAACAGTCTGAGGAAAAACTGAATCGCAGTAGGCCTAGTTCCTATACCCATGCATCAATATATGAGGAAATGAACAGTTTTACAACATTAAGTGCTGTAAAAAGCCAAACAAGGTTCTAACACTTAATGACCAATGAATTTGCATGACTTTTCCATGACCTTCCACATTCCTTTTTTTTTAGCACGTGTGATTTGGCTTTTTGAGCCTCCGAGCCCACTTTACCAACTATAATTATTACCTATTAGCTTGTACCATGTGCTGTCCCATGAATCACACAGGATGGATCACACAATAACACTACAAAAGAGCAATATCTATCCAATGAAATATGACCTTTCATGTTATACATTTCTGATTTAAAACATTTTTATATTCCATGATATTCCTGTTCAAAAGTTTGAGATTGTTAAGATTTGTTTTTAAAAGAAGCCTCTTATTCTCACCAGGTCTGCATTTATGAAAAACACAGTATTAAGAGTAATATTGTGATATATTATTACAATTAAAATAACTGCAATTTCAGCAGCCATTACTCCGGTCTTCGGTGTCACATGATCCATCAGAAATTAGGGATGTCCCGATATCACTTTTTCACTTCCGATACGATACCGATGCCGCAGCTTTGGCTATTTGTCAATACCGATATCAATCCGATATTTTTATTTTATTCTTGAACTAATACTACTAATAATAAAATATATGGAAGCACTTTGCTCAATTAGCCACATAAAAACATCTCACTCAAATGGAGAACAAATACTTCTCCAGTATAGATAGATAGATAGATCTTTATTGTCATTGTATGCGATACAACGAAATTCTGTTGGAGCAGTCCTCTCCAGATAGCAGCATAGTAAAAAAGATAGAAACATATAAAAATATTCACATATTATAAAAGTATATAGTCCACAACAACAGTTGATAATGAAAGACTGCCACCCTTTATTCAAAAGACCTTGAGATATGTTTGGTAATTGTACCTGAATGAATTTAAATTTTAATTAACTTTAACGTTATTCTCATCTGAATTATAAATAATTTATTTCTTTATAAAATAATACTAGCCTACCATTAAAAACACATTTGATTTTCTTTTTTAATCAATGTAGAATGTGTAACTTCAAAATAAACAGATTAGTGCTCTGTTTTAGGACAAGAAATGAAAACCAATGCAATATGATGAATGTCCAAAAGATGAGAATTTTTGCGAGTATGAGAGTATGTTTTTATGTTTCCACTGTTCGATCGCGCCCGTGCCTCTCTCTCTCTCTGACACACACACACACACATTCCAGCATTGCAATCTTGACATCGCAGCCTGTTCATTTTGCTGCATTCACACCAAACGCGAATAGAGCGTCAAATTCGCGTCTATTTCGACGCTTGAACATTTTTAATCCATTCGCGCGTATAATGATAAAGCGAGCGTTTGAAGCAAAATAGACACGCGTTCAGAGCTAAGGCGGGGCTACAGATTAGGTGTCCCTAAAGAACCCCCATATGTCTATGTGCGTATCTAACAGTAGTGCACGCGAGTTTTATTTATTTTTATACCGTGTATTCTCCGTGTAAATCCATGCACCGAACCGTGACGCAGGTACCGAACATATGTTCAATAGCCTACCAATACATATACCGTTCCACCCCTAATAGGTATTTGCATGATACTGGCGTTCTGGGCCAGTATCGGCACGATATCGATGCCGTGGATCGGATCGGGACATCCCTATCAGAAATCTTTCTAATGTGCTTATTTGCTGCTCAAGAAACATTTCTTATTATTATCAATGTTGAAAACAGTTATACTACTTCATATTTTTGTGGAAACTGTGATACATTTCATTCCACGATTTTTGAGGAATAGAAAGTTTAAAGGAGCATTATTATTATTTGTAAGTAATATAATTATTTCTCAACATTATAAATGTCTTTATAAACGTTTGATCAATTTAATGCATCCTTGATGAATAAAAGTATAAATTGCTTTTGAACTTTTGAATGGTAGTGAATTGAGTTTTTCCATAAACCCTGTACAAACCCTGTACTAAATCATGGTCACAAATCTCTTATGAGAGACCATAAATACAGAATAAAAGCAGCAATAAAAGACAATGAGATCCAACTATCCAGCACAAGACTGACTGCACTGCTCTGATTTTGGATGAAAGGAAGCAGTTGTTCTCAAAGGTGGAAACATATGGCAGGGATCACTGCACATAGCTCAGATTGAGTGAGGGTGCCCTTTGCTTTTGCCTGCTACTTCAAGAAACAGCTAAATGGACCCTTAAGGAGTAAGAAAACTAAATCACAATGTCCTGCAAAGTTCTGTTGAAGAGCCGGTGGCTATTGCATTACTTATCAGCCAGCCCAGACAAAATCTAAAGACTTTTTAAAGTATTTCCTCAGCTGAATATTTGGGTGAAATGGATTTAAACACTGTAAAATGTGTTAAATGAAGCTGAGATTACCACATTCCAGTTAAGCATAATCAAATAAACCAAAATATCTCATGAACACACACACACACACACACACACACACACACACACACACACACACACACACACACACACACACACACACACACAAGGGTAGAACTCTGGGAATAAGGGTCATTTCAAGTCTGTGGAAATCTGCACATGCATATCAGTCCACTGTTTTCTATCAATTTATCCTGTATATCAGCGATGTAGCGAGTTTTTAGTGTGGCTCCATTATAATCAAAAGAAACCATTATTTTCCCTCAGGAAAAAAGCACTGTCATTTGTCCTTTGATAGTGAAGAGGGAGGAGATCAGACGTTTTAGTAAGAGTTATGAGTTTAGTATGAGCTTGTCTGACAGGACGAACTTCAGTCTAAAGGAAACTGGATGACAGGAGATTAAAGTCACAGTCTGGACTCTTTGCAGCATTACAAGACAAGTGCCAGGTCTTTGATTTGTACTTAGAGTTAAGTGCCTGTATGCTGTGATGTATATTTAAAGACCAGTGCAGTACTTAGCAGTAGAAAGTGAATTTTTTGTTAAAAGAGGGAATTTATAAAGGGTGAAATCAGGGGCTTGAGTCTTGTTCTGTGTCGGGTGAAAGTGTACGCTGGTGATTTTGCATTAGTGCTGAGCCCTGACCCACTGTAATGGACTGAATGATGGAAGAAATGTCTAGTTCAGCAATCGCTTTGAGCCAGAACACGAGGAATTGACTCGTATGCCGATCAATAGTCTTGTAGCATGCCGCTAAATGAACAGGACACATTCAAAGATTTGTGTTCATCAAAGAACAAGTCGATTTTTGTACTTCATGTAATAACTCTACTTTGGATGGAGAGCAGAATTATTAAGCACAACTTAACATGTCACCCAACTTCCTTTCCAACCAACTGAAAAGGCCAACGCAATGCAATATGAGCCACTCGCAGAGCTTCCAGCAATAATTGATTCCAGAGCGCCATTGATGACTTGGAACATGGGCGCTCATCTCATCTCCTCAGGGGTTTGACGTCCTGTGGGTTTTTATTCCAGCTGTGTTCTACTACACACTTATTTGACTAATTAGCAAGTTTTTAACTACAGTGGATGGTTATTAATAATGACAGCACGGGCTGTGTAAAATCATAACTTGAGCAAGTACAATAGATATGAACAGTACACATGCCAACTTTCACAATTCATAATGTAATCTGTGGATTTCAAAGGGGGCCACAAGGAAGCGTTACAGGGTCTGCGGAAAACAAAAGAGATTTTTTTTTAGGGCTGTCAAAGTTAACCATATATATATATATACACCATTCAAAAGTCTAGGGTTAGTAAGTTTCTTGAGAACCAAAATAGCATATTAGAATGATTTCTGAAGGATCATACTAAAAATTCAGCTTTGCCATCACAGGAATACATTTAAATTGTAATATTATTTCATTGATTAAATAAATGCATAATAGATAATAAATGCAGCCTTTAAAAGCATAAGAGGCTTATTAAAAAAAATCATACTGATTGTCGCAAAAATAAACTGTGCATACATTCGGGGGAAAAGTGAGAAAAAAAAAAGAGATATAAGTGGACCTCAGGGGGAAAAAATAAAACATAAATAATGTGTGACATGATTTTAGAATGTATGACATCCCTGACAAAGAGTATGTGATGTATGATCTAAATATTCATGACAGCTGGCTGTTGGTCTGTAAGTTATTGGGAGAAAAGAGAGTGCCAGGTACTGACTTCACTGGAGCTGCCTACACAAAAGGTGTTTAACCATTTCTCTGAGATGTGTGTTTGCATGTATTTGTCTAGAATCCTGCCCAGGTCTATGCTAGGCAATGCCAGGCTATAATCTTTTCTGGCTCCCGTGTCTGTAATTAATGGCTCTATTCTGGTGTGTGGATGATGAGAAAACACCCTGGTAAGCATCAATGTGATGCTCTGAGTTTAAATTTGCTCCTGAGTAAAGCGCTCTGCCATTATGACTCTGCCAAAGGTCATACAAACTCTCCCCCTTTGTGCTTCACCTCTCTATTTCTCAGTCTCGATATAAGCTGTGTCAAAGAACAGCTAAATTTTTCTTTGTGCTCTTAATTGGGGGAATTAAGACCTAAAAATCTTCTGGTGCACTTGGAAAATCCATTTGGCAGGCTGTAGCTCTGCCGTGGTTATTTTAAAGCCCATAATGTATCTTCAAGCTTAATCAATCCTCTCTACTTGTTTAAAACAATTTAGATTTGCATGATTCTGGATTTGTGTTTAAAGGTTCTATTATGAAATAGATGATAAGGGAGAAATAGGGCCCTATCTTACACCCGGTGCAATGCGTCGCGCTTGGCGCTGCATTGCAAAGTGTTTTTTGCTAGTTTCAGTCCGACGCAATTATAATTTTCATATCCTGCACCATGTTGTTTAAATAGCAAATGCATTTGCGCCCATTTGTGTGCCCATGGGCGTGAAAACGAGGTGTGTTCAGGCGCATTGTTGGCACGTTGCTATTTTGAGGCAACAGAAATAGACTGTGCCATTGACAAACTGAAACCTGGCACAATATTTTTTGTTATTTAAAGAGCACGTTAGTAATGTGCGCCTATAGGCGGGTCCACAACGCGCGTACACTCTGCTTATTAAACACACAGGGACGCACAGCAGCACACAAATATTTAAAATAAAAGGATTACAATGTAAAAGATTATTATTGTGTACATAAAGACATGGTGGAATCCGGCTTGTTCCGTAGATGATCTGCTTGCGCACTTTTACCTCGCGCACGAGCAGTTCCATTTGAGCTCTGGAGACGGCTTTGGTCTTTCCACTATCAAATTCCGTCATGTAAATCCGCCATGGCGTGAGCGCAACTGGCATTTAAAGGGAATGGGAGATGAGACTCTGATTGGTTTAAAGCACGTAAATCCCAAAACACACCCATTACTCATTAAGAGAATAGGGACAACCCTTTTAGACCATGCGCCTGGCGCGGCGACCATTTTTTCCGTCGTTAAACTAGCAAAGGTTGATTCGGACACTCTCTAAGTAAACTTGCGCCCTGCGCTTTAGACCATGCGCTTAGATCGTTAAAATAGGGCCCATAGTCTCTCTTGATTAGTGCTTAGGCAGGTGTGTGAGGACAATATGCACATACCCCACAGAAAAACAGAGACCACCTGCTTTCGTTTAGATCCCATGAGCCTAATCTGTGCCTGTCTGACATTTTAAGAACATAATGAATTGAACAACCCCCTTCTAATCTCCTTTAGAGTTTCTATGGCACTTTCCTTTTCCAATGTCTTTTCCTCCTCTCTGGGATTGTGAAGATTGGAGTGGTACCAGACGGCACTTTTGTTGAAAGCTTTTTGGTTAGCTGATGCAGTGTGATGAGCTGTTGCAGTGTTTGAAATGTGTAGTATGGTGATGGAGCATTCACAGGCCAAGGAAGAAATGTGTTTTTCTGCACAACACTACTCCTGACACGGTGTCTGGAAAGAAGAGCAAACCTGCAAGTTGTAACAGGTCAAAAAGCCCAAGGAAGCAATCATCCATTGAAACCAGTGACCTGTAGATGATGGAAAGGGTGCCCAGATGCAGGGAAGTGAAGTGTTATCTAAATGTTATACATTCCTTACGCTGATAAGCTGGAATGGTTTTAGTCATGGTTGTAAAGATGTAGATTAGATGACAACATTGTCAAACACGTTCATTGTATAAGTGTATAAGTTATTGCATATACATCTGTTCAAAAGTTTAGGGTCAGTTAGAGTTGAAAGAAATTAATACTTTGATTCAGCAAGGATGCTTTAAATTAATCATAAATTACAGAAAACACTTTTACATTATTACAAACAAAAATTATATTTCAAATGTTGTTCTTTTGAACTTTGTATTCATCAAAGAATCCACAGGAATATTGAGCAGCACAACTGCTTTCCGTAATAATAAGAAATGTTTCTTGAGCACCAAATCAGCATATCAGAATGATTTCTAAAAGATCAAGTGCCATGTGACACTGAAGACCGGAGATATGGCTGCTGAAAATTCAACTTTGACATCACCAAAATAAAAAATAATAATAAAAAAATAAGCACTCTTTAATGTGTGAAGGATATTTATGATATATTTGCAAATTACTGACTTAAATCGACAATCAATAGTTTTATTTCATCATCAATACTGTATATTTGTTATTAGTTGCCTAAACAATTTGTATCATCAATTTCGAGGTTCAAGAGGCTATTTATCATAGAAAAGCCCACATTTAGGTATATTTGACCCTAATGTGGTATGTCTAGAAAACTAGTTAGATCAAAAGAGTAGCCTTCTAATGTGTGTATAGTGTCTTCCCTGTCAGTTAATTTGCTCTCACAATGAAGCCAATTTGATGATATGAAAGATCCCTACAGAGGGACTGGACACATATGACCTGCACATAGCGTTGTGGGATATCTGCCCAGAGTAATCAGGATAAGCTTACAGCTATGAGCTTTAATGAGGCAAAAATGGAAACAAATGGAGTGTGTGCTCCCATTACTCTTCAGTGTGTCCAGGGAGACAGAGGAAAAAAGAACAGACGAGGTGCACAGGAGAGGTAAAGAGAGCAAGAGAGACCGCACTCACATGAATTAAATGTCTCTTAATCTGTTTGTGTTCCACCTGAGCTCAGATTCATCAGCTCCAACTTAAAAAACAAAACAAAAACAAAAATAAAAACTGATGGTTAGGAGAAAGTATAATGGGGGAACAAAGAAGAGACATGGATCACATGAACACTAAACTTGAGGGTAAAAATGAGATGTGATAAATGTGATAATTGTCTTCATGTGGAACACCACAATATGCCAGATTCAGTGAGATTTCTCAAATGTAAACAAATCTAGATAGCAGAGCATCACAGGGTTTGTGTAGTCAGAACCCAGTGTTAACAATACCATAAATACACACACACACACACACACACACACAAAAACGAGTACAAGCATATTATTTACATTACCTCCTCTGACAAAACTTAATTTAGACTTTCCTATAAACGTAACGACACAAAAAGTGTTATTATTACTGTTTTCACAGCATTGATTAACAAAGGATGTTATGTCTTGAAGTTTCTTTGCAGTTACAGTATGTGGAGATATTGCTTCTTGTACAAGGTGACTGAATGCACATGAATAAACTGAGGTTTTTCAAAATACTAGTTGTAATAAAAGCTGTATTGTGCATATGCCTACCGTGTCTGTATAGCAACATTAGTTTGTTGAAAGTCAACATACTTACACATTTGCTCCTCCCCATTAAAACATTCTGTCATGTATTCGCCCTCATATCATTCCAAGCTTGTATGACTTTCTTATGTGGAACACAAACAGTGAGGAAGAGAAAAAAGTGGTCAATATGATTTGTGTACTAGAATTCTTCACACTTTTTGATCAATGCATTTTCGTGACTTTTCCATGACAGTTTGAATTGTTTGTAATTACTGAAAGATGTTAATCATTTTTATTTATAGTAATTTAGTAATGAATCACTGATATATGAACCCTGTCAAACTGTCTTTGAAAAGAACTCAAACGCTATCATATGACTTCAGTAGACTTGGAATAAAGCTCACTGGTAATATGGTTGATGTTTATGATACTGTTATGGTGCTTTTGCATGTAACTGTATGAAAAAGTGCAATCAATACATGATAAAAATTTGCCACTTTAAGTTTAAGAGTTCTGTTATCTGCTGTTGGTTACTGCCGTGAGTTACTTGTGATTGGAAAATTTGGAAGTGGAGCCGTGACCTAACTTAATTGGTATTAGCTACAATAGGCTATAGCTTAAGATTTATTATGCTTGGATTACTTTGTTTTTGCTTTGTGGAATAAATGTTCAACTTTGTTTACAGATTTGCTGACTCATGCGTTTGGATGACAAGAAGCTGGAACTCTGCCGCTGTTGTTAATGCATCTGTGAGAACATTTATGTCCTGTTAGCAGGGGCTTAGAAAAGTGGGTTGTGTCATTACATATCTATACTGCTGTTTCTGTAGCAAGCAAAAGCCAGGGGATTTTTTCTCTAAGTCACAAACACACATACACGTGTGCACACAGACCGAAATGATTCACTCCATGAACACAATGATGAGGGTTTGGGGGAGAGTTGTATAATGTCCAAGGATTTATGAGAATGTGCAGCATTTTGTTGCCATAGTAACTTGCAATAAAAGGTATTCTAAAATGCCCTATTAATTTTGAAAATTCACCAAACATCTCCAAGGCAAGTGATTATAATACATTATAAATCTAATCTCTTTTCCCCCCTCACAAAACCATATTTGAAAATGCATTACATGAGTCAACCCACACATTATTAAAATATATCACAGCAAAACCTTTGCTGGGAAACCTATGATGCCTCAATATGGTGTCTGTTGGAAAGAGGTCATAGTAATGCAATCAACTTTAAGTCTCTATAGGAAATCTATAAGTTGCATGCAGTGTTCAATTGTAATTTATTTCTAAATACAATCTCAGATGAATAATAATCTCACCCAGTTTGCACATTTGAAACTGTTTGTCAACTTTATAGCTGTAAATCCATTTCATCTGTCGGTCCAGTCCTGTTTATTAGTGTAAATGCATGGATAAACTGACATATTAAGTCAAATCCCTATATAATATTCACCCATTTAATTCCTCACCAAAATCTGTGCATGCTATTAATCTGATTTGTGAACAGTGGAGAGAATGAGAAAATGTATTCTACATTATCTCACAAAGTACACAATATAGTGTATTTAAAAAGATGGACTAACTTTCACTACTGTTCATTATTTATTTATATAATCAGTTTTCTCCTCACTAACATAAATGCATGCAGTCCAAAAACATCTTTCTTTTTTGCATGTGAATCCAAGTAATTATCATAATAAAACGCCAATCTGAATAATTCTGTTTCATGGTTTAAAAACAGCAAATACGACTCATTTTCCAGAACCTGTATTTCATTATCTTTCTCAGTCCAGCCAAATCTATAACAATGGCACTGTTTCAAGAAAAACATTCATTGTCATTTTTATTTGTTTAATATGATAGGCAGAGAGAGAAAGACAATAAATGAGTTCGCTTTTAACTGCATGCTCCTGATGTGCACAATGACTGAATGTGCATAAACATTAAAAGGAGGCACACATTAATTAAGCATGCAAAATCCACAGATAATGGGAGGCTTTCATTGGCCTACAAAACTAATGAAGACTTAGTGCATTGCTGTGTTTGAACCTGAAGTCAGATTTCCTTTCATTTACTCATCCTCTGTTATTTTAACTTGACGCTTTTCTAGGAAAACAGACTTCATTATTTACCGTTCAGCCACACTGAAGTACTGACACTCATACAGTTCAAGTATAGGATAATGTACAGCCAGACAGTCATTAAGACAAACCCAGACAGGGTGACCAGGACACTGACTTGAATCTACGTGGGTATAAATAAATGCATGGATATTAAGTTAATTTGTATGGAAGCTTGTTTCCGCCACGGAATAAAACACGTAAAAGATCATTTTTATAAAGTCCAATGCTAAGTCTTACCAACGTATGGCCTCCTTTGCAGAATAATTTTCATATAATCGACAGACAGACAGACAGACAGACAGACAGACAGGCAGACAGACAGGCAGACAGGTAGATAGATAGATAGATAGATAGATAGATAGATAGATAGATAGATAGATAGATAGATAGATAGATAGATAGATAGATAGATAGATAGATAGATAGATAGATAGATAGATAGATAGATAGATAGATAGATAGATAGATAGATAGATAGATTGATTGATTGATTGCAGGGCACAAGTAAGGTTTGGTCTGGTTATAAAAGATTTGAGTTTAGGATGAGTGGGTCTGGGAACACATAATTAATCCCTTATGTCCCACAAAGTACCATCACTAAAGTCCCTAAAGTCCCCACAGTTTTTGAGTCTGAGTCTGAGTCAGTATGTTTCTGCTCTGCGAGAGACAACATTATTACCTTAAGTGTATGACAGGCATTAAGGGATAGTTCACCCAAAAATAAAATTTGCTGTTAATTTACTCACCCTCAGGCCATCCAAGATATAGGTGATTTTTTTTTTCAGTAGAACAGTAAAGATGTTTTTTTTTGCTGAAACCATGGTCCTTGGAGTTACATATAAGTCAATGGCTATCATCCCTTTGAGAGTAAAAAAAACACAAAAAAAACACAGGCAAACCTAGATCCTAGACCAAACCCAAATCCTGACAATACATTCAGGTCTTATGAAGCAAACCGATCGGTCTGTGCAAGAAACTGAACATCCTTTACAACATTATTACCTGTAATCCACAGCCTCGGGAAACAGTCCTGAGTGTGTTTCCAAGCGTGAGCTTCCTGACGTATAATGAATGACGTATGAGCAGGAGCTCAAACGTTGGGAATCTGTTAAAAGTCAATCTTCCCGTCTGAGATCGTGCAAATGACCTTAATCTTAATTTTTTATATAGGTTGCGGTATCCAGGATAAGCACATGTAAGTACCATTTTGATGACGTCTTCCCTCTGTGTTGTAAACGAATAGTGTCAGCTCATGTGTGAGTTTTCTCCAGAACGTACGTCATACTGCGACAGGAAGCTCACGCTCTAGACTGCCGTGAACACACCCAGGACCGTTTGCTGAAGCTGTGGATTACAGGAAACAATGTTGGAAATAATGTTCAGTTTCTTGCACAGACTGATCTTTTTGCTTCATAAATCCACAGTGTATTGTCAGGAGCCACAGGTATCAATTTGGTTTTGCCTGTATGTGTTTTTTTGACTCTCAAAGAGACGGTATACGGCCATTGACTTTCATTATATGAATCACCAAGGAACACGATTTCAACTAAAAGGAGAAAAAAACCCCTACATTTTGGATGGCCTGAGGGTGAGTAAATTAAAAGCAATTTTTATTTTTGGGTGAACTATCCATTTCAATTTATTTATGTTTACTGTGATACAAATAATGAAGTCTAGATGTTTTCCGCAGTCAGCACTTCCAATAACAGTTGGCAATAAATCATTAAAAAAAATTGTTCACCTAAAAATAAAAATTCTGTCATTACTTACTCAACCACATGATGTTCCAATCCATGATGTTTTTTTCATAGAACTAAAAAGGAGATTTTTTTAACATTCTTTTCCATATGACCAACATTCATAGTGACCTTTTTTGTCAAGTCATTTTTAGTGACAATTTTTGTGAAGCTCCAAAATAACAAAGAAAATGGTCCATTTTCTGAACCAAATCAGCTGGTTCACTAAAAAGAACTGATTTCAAAGAACGATTCATTTACTGATCCAGTTCTCGAGTTCAACTCATTGACTCTGTAACCCATTTGCCAATTCTCAAGTTAAACGCTCACTCAATGGGAAATATTATCAGTAAATAAATCACTTAAATTTATGTATGGCTATATAGAGATCCTGGAATATAGTGCACAAATAAAGTGGACTTATTGAAAGTCATTTCAACAGCAACATGAGAGTGAGTAAACTATGGCAGGATTAAACATTTTGTGTGAGCTATCTCGCTATCTAAGCGTGCACATCCTAGCAGGGTTTTTTACCTCCCTTTATAATACTATAGTTTTAAGGCCTGTTTCTCTAGGCAAAACAATGTCCTCATATGACGCTTAAGGTTTACAATACATGTCATTCAACTAGAATGATTCAGAACAGTTGTGGATTATTTACCAAATAACCTGCGGACCACAAGTATAAACAAGCCCTGACTCACTGTACCAGAGTGGGTCTTCGAAATTCAAATTGGTTGATGCCACTGCGAACTGTATATAGAACAATACAGATTGTTTTATTTAAAAGCCAAAAACAACCGTCAATTGACCTTTATGTGCCAATCTAGTCTCATTCTGTCAGTCACATTGCGGGCTGCCCTTCAATGAAGCATTCAGCCTCTACCAATTTCAACAACTCAAAAAAGACAGTAGCCCTCTGGGTGTTTACGGTCTAGCCTCAGAGCCTGGGATAATAGAGGCTAATTGGGGAAGAAGTTCATCTACTGACTGCTAAAATAGTGGCGAGGGGTGAAAAATTAGAAACAAAAATAGAAAATCAAAAGTAAAGACCACAGTGGATGGGAAGAGAGAGTAGAAACGAAAAGGACTATGTGCACAGAGGGGATTAAAAGAAAACATGAGAAAAATGAATGAGTAAGTACTGTATGTAAAAAAGAATGACAATCATGTATCATAGACAATATATGCATGTGTGAGAGTGAATGTGTGCAACTCAGTCTTTCTGTTAAGCTGATAACGGCATTACCGCGTGCATTTTAAATTCATTGTGCTTAATGTTACGAGACCTCTTAATCCGCAGAAAATCAATGCCTAATAACCTATGAAAATGTACATTTGCTCTTTTACTATTGCCAGAGGCCCAGTCACACACCCCGGGGGCCCTTTTTTCAATTCCCCCGCATTAGCAGTAAAAACCATAAACCACCATTAACGATGGAGGATTTGTGTAAAGCAGTGAGGGGCTGGTCTGTGCTCATGCCATTTGGGACAGAGATCAGCTCCAGGAATGATGTGTGCATGATAGAGACAGACAGGGAACGTCTCGCACAGGTCTCATGGATATTAAAAATCAAGATGAGAGGAGCTGGAAGAAAGTGGGTTTACCAAGTGAATAGAAAGAAGACAAAAATAATGTTAAAGTTAATTTCACCTTTACATTAACATGATAAACTCTGAAATACATCGCCTACATCATAGTATATAAAGTTGATAACAGTGGCAAGCTCTAGATAATGGCAAGAAAAAAACATACTGTGACACTTTCTAGTCATCAGATGTACAACAGGTTCATAATGTAAAGAACCACAACTGTTAGTTAAATTAAGTGATGTTAATTCTTGCAGATGACACCTTGATATTTAAAATTATATAAATACATTCAGACATTTAAGTTTGACATAAAGTTGTGATGTATCAGATTATTTTTTAACAGTTAAAATATTGCTGATTGAATGGAGGTAGATCTATATTTGGTGCGATCCATTTGTCCTCAGAAGTGGGAAAATCCTAGTCCCCAGTAGGAACTTTTCACTGGAATGCCCCCTCAAGTTGGATTTGCAACTGGGAAACTCAGAGGAAGCAAACTACCCCGACTTCAGAATCTAATATGGCTTCTAAGCGCATCAACCGTAGTGAAACAGTGGTAATATATTGTTTATTAGCACTTCTGTTTGACTGTGTCTCAATAAACTTGAGATAAACAAAGGTTTGCCTGGACAAGTCCATCTTAGTTTTCTGACCCGTTTACTGAAGTGCGGTCAACTCAGGTAAGACGTCAGTCCTAGCTATAACATCCCTCTTTCCAGGTAAAAGGAATGCAGCATAAGCTGGCAGTGGATTGTATGAAAGGAGTGGGGTTTAAGCTCACTAAATAATTGGAGAAGTCAGGCAAACGTACCAGAGAGAAGTCCGTTGTTTCACTGGTCGTTCAAGTTGACATTTTGATAAAAAAAACACACACAAAAAAAACACAATATAATCTATAACATGAATTTACAAAATAGATGCCCTTTTAAAGTGCCCTTATTAGGCTTTTTCGGATATTGCCCTTCATGTAGAGTGGAATATAGCTGTTTGTGAATGTAAAAGGTTTGAAAAGTTTAAAAGATCAAAGTGCACGATAAACAGAGATATTGTCTACTAAAAGACAGAAATGATGCCTAAAACGATGCATCAGTAACTCCAGTCTTACATCTTGCACTAACCTATAGGTTTGTAAAAAATGCTAGCCTATGGTCTTCATTGGCCACCTATACAAACAATATCTACTTTGACCTGCTCTCAAACACTGTAGTTGTAGCTGAGACCTAGAAGTGTTTGGTTCGTGCATGCAATTCCAAACAATGAAGACTCGACTCGCATTTATATGGTAAAACCGCCGCCTTCGCTGTTTGTATCACTGTGAAAACAAGTGCTAAAGAAGCCTCTAGAGCTTAAATTCAGATATGGTAATGGGCACTTAGTTTCTCACATACAGTGAATCACACTAGACAAATCACAACTAGGGGTGGGAATCATAGGGTACCTCACGATATGATACATAGCTCACACAATACCGACAATACCTAATCACAACAGACTGGGCCATCTGACCAATAAAAGCATAGTAGGCTCTCGGGAAGGAGGGTTTTAGAGAGACAGAATTTTTGATCGAACCGTTTCAGACACTGTGAGAAAAGAGGTGATGCTGCAATGTAGCCTACAGTATATTATGAGAAAATGATAGTGTTTTTTGATCATGGATGCATGTAAATCTATTGTAGGAGACCTCCAAAACAAAATTAGGAACCTTTAAAATAGTGTCCCTACGTGTTTTAGGAGATTCTGCAAATACCATGTTTTTAGCACCACAGTATGTTCTGTCTGCTAGTGTCTGTTGAGGGTTTTTTAAATTACATTTTAAGTGCTGGCTTGTTTGTTGGTATGCTTGCATGACCGTAAATGTGTTTTTGGATAAGCCTGTGTGTATGAGCTTGTGTAATTGTGTTGTCTCCGACTGTCAGCTCCACTAAGCCCCAAACTCCCTATACCCACCCCCCAGCACACGGCTGACCTGTTTCCATATAAACAAAGGATGCTGGAGGCAGAATGCTGAACGGCGGAGCTAAAGCTTAGGCATCCTGAGGATGGACGCCTCCGAGGCTTAGGGTCCCTCATCTCCCAGCGACAGAGCTACCAGACCCAGCCGGCCATCCTCCCTGCCACCCAACTATAATTACCCGGCAGAAATGCATGTACGTGCTCACCGCCTGCAGGGCTGATCTCCAGCTGCCGTGATATTAACTCCATCAGGTCTTGTGCTGAAAAGAGCTTTATCCCTCAGCTCTCAGGAGAAGCTCGGCACAGCCATCCCTTAATAACATACATAACTTCTCTCAAGCACAACTTCTTCTCCATGTCCCTGACAACTGAAATACCGCTCATGAGAGGAGAAAGAAATCGATGTCCCTATCTTATGCTGCCTGTGTATAAAGCATGGAGAGGTTATTGAGAATGTGTGGAAGGAAAATATAGGAAAGAAAGAGATCTTTTTTCTGTATTTTGTCAGTGTTTTTGTATTAATTTTCATCATTTAAACAAGATAAATTTACTTGACAAACAAAAAATGGTTAAGATATTAAGATGTGTATTTTGAATTAAGCTTATTGGTCTTAGCATTTTTCCTGTTTTAAGCTCATGACTTTTACCAAATTGTTAGACTGCTTGAGTGGAGCTGATGAGGGTAAATGATGGCAGGTGTGGATGATTGTGAAGTGTGTGCAGGTGTGAGCCAGGAGGGATTATGGGAAATGTAGTGCGGAGGTGACTGATGACGGTGAAGTGACTGGACTGGTGACTGAAGATCATGCCAACTGAGGTGACAACTGGTGAATTTTTGTCACATTTCAACTAAAACATATTTTAAATGTAAAATAAAAAAACTTTTGTAACTTGTTTAGTTACAAAAATCTCTCTCAAAATAATGATACCACGGTAAAAATATATTCAGGTACATCATCATTGAAGAAAAAAAGACACCAAGACCTTAATGTGACCTACAAGCATAACATCTTTAAATGATTGATGAATGAGCCGTCATATAATGATATGGCTATGAAGACTCCTGTTTCTGGTTAACAACATGTTATTAATCTTTCCCCCTGCTGAGCAGATATCACAAGGTTATTAGCTGAGTGCCCTCTCATGGACAACCCCCAAAAAGGTGTTGCAGATGCACATTAACAGTTATGACAGCCTATAGTCGGTTCATTTGGGCACATTTATCACCATACAACATTACCTGAACATATCTACTTAAAGCATTTTATCACTACCAAACAACGTATGCAAATAATACGGAAATGAATTCAAAGGCATAACTCCACCAACATGGTAAATGTGGGTGTATGAAATTACCATGCTGAAGTGTAAATATATGTTTGTCTGGGGATGTGTGCTACAATATCCACACATGCAATTAAAAACATTTTTATTGTGTGTGTGGTTCAGGTATACCCTATATTATGGGGACAAAGGGAAAAATGTTGCCACAAAGATGGCAATATCCAAAATACGTTTCCTTGTGGGGACATTTTTTTGTCCCCATGAGGAAAACGGCTTATAAATCATACAGAATGATGTTTTTTGAAAATGTAAAAATGCAGAAAGTTTTCTGTGATGAGAAGGGTTAGGGGATAGAATATACAGTTTGTACAAAATAAAAATCATTATGTCTACGGATTGTTATGTGTGTGTGTGTGTGTGTGTGTGTGTGTGTGTGTGTGTGTGTGTGTGTGTGTGTGTGTGCGTGCGCACACAACACTGGGCATCAAAAGTCTATAATTCTGCATCTGTTGCTTGTGTAAAGCTCTCATTAAAGCCATGCCCATTGGGAGATCAATCTTTGTTGCCCTATTGATCGGCATCTAAATGCAAGGCGGCTGAATGGCAGTGAGGGATTTCTGTGACTTACAATCCTTATGATGTGCAAAGTGTGAGTGCATGTTTCTGAGTGAAAACAAAACTGCAGGACAGAATGCAAACTGATTGGATGAAACGTTACTCTGAACAGCTTACACACACCAGAGCTTTAACGGAATTATTCGACAGGCTAAACAACCCAAAGTTATTCTCTCAACAACTCATCTCCTTCTAATTTCAAACAACAAACCTCTCAGCAGACCCATGGTCTCGCTATCTCACAGTTGCTGATAGGCTTTCAACATTCATCTCACCACCTAAATCTGCAAGGAAAAGAGACCCAGATGACATTTTCCCACCAGTAAGCCACCATGTCCTCGCAATAGTCCTGAATTGTTCCTTCAAATAAGCACATGGATTGTGATGTTGCTGGTGTCTCATAGGCTGCGTTTACACTTGGCATTATTATGCTATCACCGTGATCCGATCAAGCAGATCGGATCATAAGCCAATCAGGACACGGTGCGTATAACCGTGATAACATTCCGATCAGAAGCGCGTTTACATTACACTTGTCTTTTCAGTGTGTATGTGGACAACATCTGGATACAGGTCGCATTAATGCCAAGTGTAAACGCAGCCATAGAGTGGAATACTCAAGTGTGTTCAGCTGCAGTAACATACAAAACAGGCGGACATAAAAAAGGTATTATAAATGCACAAAAACAACCAGACTATACACATTCAACGTTTGTAGTTAGAATATTTTTTTTATGTTTTTAAAAGAAGTATTTTATGGTCATCAAGGCTGCATTAATTTAATCAAAAATAAAGTAAAAACAGTAGGCCTAATACTGTGAATTATCATTGCAATTTAAAATGTAAATGATTAAGTTATGTATATTACAGTGGACGGACTGTGGCTGATACATGGGCACACTGACACTGAAATTACAATTACATTCATTCACAATCAAATTTTAGACAATTCAGGAAACCGATTTCAATATTTGTATAAAGCAGTTCATTATACTATTTTGTAGTCATGGCACGACATTTGTGATGGTACAGTGAGTGTTGTGCACCAGCCTGAGAGTGTTTTTTTGTGAGTTAAGCCAACAGCAGATGGTAAATGGACACATGACCCACCATCCTCATTCAACCAGCACTGGTTCAGAGGGAAGAACAGGTGCGTCGTCTGATACAGTCCCCCCTGAAACCTGAACTCGTCCTTTCATTCCCCCTCTCTCATTCACATGGCCTGTCTGCTGCTATGCTTCACGGCAGACTTTTCCAATTAGTCTCACCAGTGTAACCCTGGTGTCACTTGAGATGGCATATGGGCCATTGTACTTATAAAACTCAATCTGAAATGAGACACTGCACTGAATCAAATCCCAGTTGTGGCAAAATCATTTAAGCCCTAAATAGATGGAAAAATGACATGGACATAGATGAACATGAGAATGCATCAATCAATTAGTGACCAAGTAATTCCATTCTTTTATCAGCCCTACAAAAAAATATGACCTATGCAAGTGTGTAGGTGTGCCCACACACACACACACACAGACACGTACGTTGAAAAGTTTGGGGTCAGGAAGGTTATTTTACTTTTTTAAAAATCAGTAACACTTTATTTCATTGTGTATATTAACTCTAAATTATGCATAATTACATGCAACTAAACCAAACTCTAACCTATAGTAAATACATGTAGTTAATTAATATATAACTCAGTACTTACAGTAAATGTATAATTATCTACTAAATCTACTATTCTAATATAAAATACTTGTATTAGGCAATGATGCATTCAATTCAATTAAAAACAATGACAGTAAGGACATTTAGAATGTTGCAAAACATTTTTTTTGGTAATATTTTACATTTTACATACAGTTTTTACTCTATTTTTATCAAATAAAAGATGCCTTAGTCTGCATAAGAGACTTCTTTCAACTCCATAAAATCACACAACCCCAAACTGACTATTTATCACTAATCTGAAATATCATACAGCGGTAATATGCCATTTTTTTTATCTTTCTATTTTTTCCCCCCTCAGCTATACAAATTGTCTATGCATTCAAAATTCAGAAAATGGCAAAAATAAATAATTAATTAATTTGTGTTTCTATGGTGCTTTTTTTTGCAAACCACATTAGGCCTTAAAATAGCTTAAAACTTCTGCACCTTAAGTGTCAAATTATGATTAGGATTTTTAATCATGTTAGTAGTATTAGTAATAGTATTATAAAAGTTTATATAATATTAGCTAGACCATCTAACCTGTTACACATGCACACCTTCAGTTTCCAAAAACTTTCAAAGAAATTACCATGCAAAACACAATAAAACATCCACAGAGATGTTCTCATAAAAGGGAAGCGAGGGGTAAAATCAGTAATAACAGCAGTTATTAAGCCACCAGGCTGGCATTTCCCATTATGGATATTAAACTGTGCTTCTGCTGCACTTAACCTGCTGGGGCATTTCTAAGTCATCTCTACTATTTCAGACCCGCTTTCTCCCATGCACTCCGTTCTTTGTATGTAAATCTGAAATTCAAGCACAGAGTCGGGTGCGTCTCTCTCATAAGCAGCCCAGTAAATCCCTCCTCATCACACTGTGGGGATTTGGCCTGTAATACAGCTGCCGTGACTCACCTACCGCGAGGAGGGAAGGAGAATTAAAGGAGGAACCCAAGCAAAACCACGCTTTCAAGTTTGTTCTTTCCTTCACTCTTTTCTCCAGTTTCGTTGATGGGTCAACAGTGACTTTCAGGTGGTCGAAAGAAGGGTGAGTGGACGTAGTCAGTACTACAGTACTGCTTGGGGCAATCATTTCCCACAGGGATCCGTTTGAGGAAAATTGCTCTGCCCGTCATTTAGTCAGCAGAGCGGTATGGCGGAGAGGCAAGCGCGCAGTGTGTGTGATTATAGAAAACGCAAACAGCTGCACAGGCAGCTTTAGGACCCACAATGCACAGAGCACTGAGTCTGACATACCCTGCGTCCCAATGCACATTCTATCCATCCTAATTTGTACTGTTTGAGAGATTAAAATAAATGTGTCGCAAAGCATAGTGCTGTATGGTGAAGAGAGTATGTCAAAACTACCCGGATTGTCAACTGATTCTGGTAGATTTTGAAGTATGGATGTGTGCACACTCTACCAGCTATTATGCGCACGACCCATTGTGCTTTGGATGAGGATTCGGCCCAGAACTACAAACATGGCAGATGTTTGTGAGACCAGTGGTTAAGCAGAGACGCCCTGAAAGGGGTTTAAGTGATTAATAATCGATATGTAACCTGGTGAAAAATATACATTTGTTTATATTATCTGTCACATTTCATCTGTAACAACATTGTAAACGATGAGATGAGTTGTCTTTTCCAAAGTTATTGTTAACTAAAACTATTAAAATTAGTTTTCGTTAACTGAAAAAGCTGGAATAAAATAAAATATAATTATTAGATGAAAAACTAGAAAATTAGAAATGCTAACTGAAAAAGTAAGTTGAAGTTGAAGTAGAAACTAAAACTAAAAACAGAGCAATTCCAAGAGGGTCTAAAAACTAAAATTAAAGTGAACTGAAAATATTAAAGCGGATTCAAAATATCAATAAACAATAAAAGTATAAAAATGACACTAAAACAACACTTTTTTTTCTACTTGATATGATAGTATGTTGAGTAGCGTAAATGAAATGAAATGTGGAGTGTGCATATGAGGATGATATCTGTGACAAGATCACAGGCCAGTTTACAGTGCCTCGACGTAACCATGCGACAAAACGGTGCGTGGTTTCAAGATGGAATTGATGTGGGAGTATATCCCAAAGCTTGCCTACCCTTCTGCTACAAAAGTATGTACTTTATCTTCACAAAAATAGAGCAAAGTATAAGTAGGCAAATTGGGATGTAGCAAGATATACTTAAAGGGACAGTTAACCCAAAAAATGGAGAAAAAAAGTCTCCATATCCTTGTTATATATCCTTGTCAGGGTTATGTTTGTTTTTGATCTGTTTCCCTGTTTTATTTCACATGTTCCTTTGTTCAGTTTCCAACCTTTGTTCAGTTTCCATGGTTACCGTCATTAGTTCATTGGTTTCAGCTGTGTGTCATTTATTAGCTTGTTTCAGTTTAAGCCTCACCCTTGCCTTCACTCTTTGTACAGTCTGTTATGCTGAGGTGTTTGCACTGCCTGTTTGCTTGCTTTTTGATTAATTAAACTTATTAGTCTTATTACCTGAGTCTTCTGTCTTCAGCTTCCCTGCATGCATTGTTACAATCCTGTCACCACATTGAACCCCACTGAATTTCATTGTATGGAAAAATACAGCTGATTCTTTTTTTCTTTTGGGGGACTATTCCTTTAAGCCTAACACCTGCCGTATCTCAGATATACTCACATAAATTCACACACTGCAGGCTTTCTATATGCTTATGGTGAAGAAACACACAACCACATGTATAGATGTACCCCAGACAGGTCCTATTACTGCCCACTTCCTCTATACATACTCTATCACTCTCCCTTGTTCTTTCACTACCTCTCTCATGCGCCTGACTTCTCAGGTTTCAGTGAATCAGACCTGGTGAATAATGTATAAGGTACAAGCTGTGAAAACCTGGACAGCACTGCAGGCAGCGACAAAATGAAAGTTTAGAGCAGACAGACGGTATTCTGTGCAGTATCCACCAACAGACACTGGTATCTTCATCAGCTCTGCTTTGCTTAAAGGAGCCTGTCATAAAAAAAATAATAAAAAAAACATTAAAAAAGTTAAATGAATTGCTCAGTGCCTGTTTGTAGAAATTATGCCATTAAGGGTAGAATAACACCACTGAAGGAAACTGCTAGGGGAAAAATTGTGCTTTACAAATTGGCAGACATTTTCTTGTGCTTAAAGTCAAGAAGATTGCCAAATTACAAGTTAGCAGGCTGGGATAAAAGATTTTTTTTTTAAACTTTGATTTATTTCACATTAGCACAATGGAGAGGTTGGCATGGGCTGTTGAAAAGCTGTCCGAGAGGTATGCCACAAAACATTGCTTTCTGTAAGGTTTAGTCAGTGGTTGGAGATTTGATTAATCCTAGTGACTCGCTAAAAAGATTAGTTGAAATTTGTTTAGTGCAGGTTACATTATTTATGCCAGTAGGTGATGGCAAAGTCTTTGTGAGTAAATCTTTACACTCGGTGTACACTCAACAGCTGGTTACTAGGGAATACTCATGCACTGTAAACATTATGCCGAATGAACAGACCATTTTGGAGCAGACGTCACAGTTCTAACAAAAAGATTCGGGAGGATTCTCGTATGAATAGATTTTATTTTGTAAAATGATTTTATAGACAAAATAAATAAGTAAACCCTCGACAAGCTCCGTCTCAAAGTTCTTTGGCGTAGGCCAAACTGGTAGGTCCTGCCTGATGATAGAGGCAGGGGCGGAGCCTACCCCCGGACGAGTGGACGGGAGTCATCCTGGTGGTGGTGGGGAGGATGGAGGGGAACTTCGCTACGACACATACAGGCAGCAAAATAGGAGGGTAAGATCAGTCTTTTTATATTTGATGTCAAGCTGTGATTGGCTGCGCGAGATTATAAATTAATGACGTGGCAGTGGAGTCTTTCTGGTAGAACTTACACGTACGCTTTCATTTCTGTCACTTGCAGCTGTGTGCGCATTGTGGTGGAAGAAAAACAGTGGTAACAAGTGGAGGAAAATGGGCAAAATCCATGGAATAAGACAAAAAATGTCTTGTGCCTTTTTGGATGTCAGAATCGGAAAACAAAAAAGATAGTCTCCATTTTTAGAGAATACATGTTGAAGATGCCCTTTGATGCTAAATTCAGACATTTATGGTTGCAAGCCACAGACTGGACTGATGAAACCTGCAACGATTAGTCTACTATTAAAGCATGAATATGATGTACATATACATAATATTCACATGTGCAATTCATAGGGGATATAATTTATTAGCCATAATTAGAATAATATTATATTATATTAATAATAATAATAATATTTAAACCTGTAACATTTTACATAGATAACATTTAAACATGTATTTGCGAGTTTATATCTCCTAAATCGGACTTTATAACTCAAGTTTATATCACAATTCTGATGGGGATCAGAATTGTTAGATATAAACTCGGAACTGGGAGGTAAAAAAAATCGGAATTGTGGGATATAAACTAGAAATGCACTTTTTTATTCTTTTATTCTGTGGCTTCCATAGACTACTAACGTTACTGCAGAACTGTCATTTTCTGCCACCAGCTCCACCCTAGGGCTGTCGTGGTGAAGGAATTTCCCTTGCGCTAATTTTGAGTGTCTCAATAGCGCGATATGCGGTATTATCGCCATTTATTTATTTATTTATATTTATTTGCACAAAGCATGCACAAAAACGAGGACATTTTCAGTAACCAATGTAACCGAAACTAAACAGCGTCTCTGTGCATTGAAAGGCTGTCACTCAGTGCGCAACGGACTGTCTTTGAGTGAGTCATTAAACTGTTCATTCAACAAACATGTTCAAAAACGCTGATTCATTAAAAGATAGATGTAATGAAACAAGGTGTTAATTATTTTTTAACTTTGAGCTCCACTTTTCAAGGCTCAGCCAGAGCCCGTCTACGGAGAGCCTGCCCACTCCCTATTAAGTCCAATTGTACCGAATTTTGGTTGTAGTTCCACCAGAGTTCCACTGGGGGCGATCGCCATGAGTGCAAAATGAATGGGAGTCTATGGGCTAGACGGCTAAATGTGTCTCTTTCACCCGATTGCCGTTGAGAAATCTCAGATTTGAGTGTAGATTTTGCAAGTTCAACATGGGTTATAGGTCGAAAGTTGAATGAACGAGTACTTATGTCCTTTCGATTTCTTACAGGTTGAGTTGTTGTTGCCCATAACACGCTAGCATTCTGCTAATGAACGCTGATTGGTCAGTGAAGGACTGATTACGACCAGAGATACTGCTTGATGGCATCGTGGCATCCGAAGCGGGACCAGAAACAAACAAAACAAAAACTTGTCTAGCACGTGTATTTACCTGTGTCAGCTGTGTTGTCGATGCCTCCAGAGAAAACAAAGTGCAGAGCGCGAAAGCACCAGAGTGACTGAAGGATTGCCGTAAAGCAGTATCTCTGGTCGTACGATGTGTATGACGTCATTGACACTTTAAAACATTTTTTTAAGCAAATAAGTGACTCTAAAAAATCTAACACCCAGCAATGTGTAATTTCTTTGCATCTCCTTTCGAATACAATATTCAAATTACTAGACAAAAAATTATATCCTGAGAAAAGTGGATTTTGGTTGGTATAGCGCCATAGACCTCCATTCATTCTGCACTCGTCCTGTGAGCGCCCTCATATGGAATCAGAGTGGAACTGCAACCAGTTCAGAAGCCGGAAGTGTACTGAGAGTGAAACTTCTCGCCTTATTAGACATTCTCTGGCTCAGCTGACCAGCAATGCGTCGCATGGGTAACGATGAATCTGATGCTTCACTTAATAGAGACCAATGGCATTGATTCAATGCGTGACTTGCTGCTTTTTTTCCCGCGGCTTCCTCGCGCTGTGAAATGCTGACCACCACTGACGCCATTCATGGAAAATACCCTTAAACGTTAAAAGGATGATACGACAAATATTTCGCTTTCCTTGTACACAGCAATCTTTTCACGAATATGCTGTATTATATGACTTGACCTCAAAGACAGACGCAGGTAATCGCACGCGCTCAGTCAATCTCTCTAATTCACTGTCTGTTTAGGCTTAAGTAGGCTACAAATCCAAGAAGCCTCTGTACAAATCACCATGATAAAAAACAGTCTTGTTATAATTATTAACTTATTTAACATTCAATACACTTGCACGAAGTTCAAAACAAGAAGGGTAGCCACAACTTTCCCGAACTCTGACCTTTCCCATGATCGCTATGGCAACGTAGAACAAGCCGGTAACGAACTTCCGGTTTACGTTAGCCTGAAGATACTGCTATCAGAGAGCCTCAACAAGCCCAAACAACTTGCTTGGGTAATGACGAGAAGAGCTTAGATCGGGCCCAAAAAAATCAAGCCCGACCCTACCTGAGCCCGTTGTGTCCGAGCCCGGCCCGGCCCGACACATAACTGTAATTATGAGCCTGATTTAGACCCAACCATTTTTAATATGGGCCGTTATAACGAGGGGCGGCGCCAGATAATTTTTTAACATGTGCTGAGGAGGTGCTAGATATATTATATATAAATACTTTTAATAAATGAGCAAAAATTGGCCACTTAATATTTAATATTCAAATATTTTATGATCACAATTAAAGTATTAATTTTATTAAATTGAACAAGCACAACATCCGGCATTCAATCAAATATTATTAAAGATTTATTATTATTAATAATATTATTTCAACACAATATCTCTTTATTTCGACATAATATGTGTGCCGAGTGTGCGTGCAACAAGCAAGATGTGCATTTGAAAATACGGCGACACGCGTGCATTGATTTTTATTAATAAACTAGTCTTTTCTGTCAGTGTCTGCTGCAAAGATGAAGTTGACGATCGCCATCTCCGTAGTGAACGCGCCTATAGCCTAGAGAGAAATGCACATCTTGGATTACATAATCAGATGTAGCCTATTTCTTTTCATTTTGAATTGTTTCGTTTAAAGACATTTAAAGCTTTCTTTAGATAGGCTATATTTCTCATGTCTGAGCTTCGGTTAATTTATGATGAGATGTGCTCCTGTTCACGTGCAGCAAGTGACCGCGGCGCGCCGGCGCCTCCATGTCATGATTTATATTGTCTGCAATATTTGCTTCTTATTTATTAAATCCAGGCAATTGGTTGATGAAAAATTTATTAAAATTAAGATACAATTTATACAAAACGAAATTCACTTTAAAGAAAGGTTTTCTACAAAACAAAACTTAATGAAGAAAATTAAGTTTAATCATGTCTGACCCATTAACAAAATCATGTCTGACCCACTCTATGTCTCCCGATGCATCCTATCATGGTGTTCACTTTTCATAATCAACATAGATGGGAAAAATAACATTATAATATTTGAACAAATATGAAACTAAATGCTCGTATTTAATGGCTACAACAAATATAGTAGGCCTACATACTCTCTATTTGTACAAATTGCTGCACATTCAAGTTAATTCTCGAATTAATTTTCAAATTATTGAAAACAATAAACATACCACTTAAAAAAATATATATAGTTGAACTGCAGTTTTTTCTAAGTACAAGAAACACTCTTTCTGCATAGAGGGTCCGTTTATGTTGAAAACAGGTCCCATTCATAAAATCCTTCAGTTTTCGCGTGTTGTTTGTGCACCCAACAATGGTACACGTTGAGCCACAAGGAGCCATTGCTTAATCTGTCAGCATTACTACTTGTCAGTAATCAGTTTCACCCGTTTGTACCGCGACGCGAGTATCCCTTGTGTGCTAGCTTCATTAAGCGTTAGGCTAAACCGGAACTGAGATACCGTCAACAGGAAGTATCGAGTGTCATGGCGACGCCCATTAAGACTCGCAGGAAAGTTGTGAATAGCCTTATGGAAAAAGAAAACACGTGAATATCGCAGTTGCTGTGGTTACTTGCATTGCTCTGTGGTTGGCTTCAGTGTTGCCAACTATTTTCACAGGAAAGTAGCTAACGCCTTCCCTAAAAGTCGCTAAATGTCGCTAGATGATGTCATAGTCAATTAGCATATTCATGACGTAATCGCTTTGTACTTGCGTTCTGCCTGCCTAATGTGTTTTCTCTCTAAATGAATGCTCACATACTGTATTTAATATAATATAATATAATATAATATAATATAATATAATATAATATAATATAGCCGAATGTCAAATAAAGCTGTTCTCATTTCCTTTCTTTTTTTTTTTTTTTGTCTGACAAGAACGAGTAGCTATAATATAGTGAATGACTACATTTTTTATAGGCCTATGTGGAAAATTATCTGAATTGAGAGAGTTCGGGAACCGGATGAACTAAAGCTCTGTGATAGTGAGTATTACAAGTATTAAGCACAAGAAAAGAAAGGAAATTAAAATGGTCAAACTAAATTCTTTAAATATAAAACAAAAGAAAAGCAGATAAGTGATAAGTCCATGGAAAAACACTACTCATTCACGTCTGTCAGCAGCTGTGCGCTCAACAGATGAACTGCTCCTCTCAGCCATTCACTGAACAAGACGCAGCTAGACAGAGTGACGGCGGGGAGAAAGCAAGACCTCGCGCTCGCAGGACAGTATTGGCAACATTTGAAGGTTACTGAGGTTTGTGGTATTGTGGTACTACAATATTGCGGTTATCGCGACAGCCCTACTCCACCCACAAAAACGTCATCGCTGTTTGACTCCCAAATGGACTATTCTCATGTCTCACTAGAATTGCCCTTTCAGTGCACTCTGTGTCTGAAGTAGCTCACTCGTTTTCATTCACTTGTTCAAGTGGACTTCATTAGTGGAGTAAAGTAGGGAACAGTGAATGAGGGTAAAGGATGCGATTTCAGATACAACTATCGATTCATTATGTGAAGAGGGCGTATTCATTGAATAAGTCCAATCAATGAAATGCTTCTTCACAGTTCGCACTCAAAGGCTACTGGTTTGTGCTATAGTCAGTCTTTGAAGGCAGTAAAGTTGAGTGTATCAACATGAAGAAACCTGAATGAACAAACAATATGAGTTAGGTGTATACCTTGTTGTAACCAATCACGTCAACGTGTGATTGTCAACGAGTGGATCTCTGAACTGGTGTGAGTGAGAGGAGATGGGGCTAATTTGCATATTCATAGAACCGCATATACTAAATAAGGCAAGGGTGTAGAGTTGCATTCAAGCTATTTTAAGGCATGAATATTTTTTTCAAGGAAAAAGCATTTAAATATGTCATTTTGGCGATTAAAGGTGAGTTTTAAGGGATACAATTATTGACTACGGGGACTTTAAAAGATTTGTTTCAAAAACAGCACTAAATGACATCATATCTGCTTCCCTACACAAATGTATGAAAAATCAATCAATATCTGTGTAGTAGAATGATAAGTCATTAAATATGAGCAAAATTTAACAACACTTTTTCTGTGACAACCTCCCTATGACCTTTTTCCAGACAATGCTCATTTTAAGAGTAATGGCTTTTATTCAGATCCACAGTCCTGTTGGGCCAACACAGTCATTTAATTTGAAAGAAAATACATGATTGTGATAACAGACAACAAGCATCTAGAAAAAAGAGAATAATACTAGGCTGGTAAATTATTGGCTAAAACCCGGCACTTTGTAAAGAGCGGCAGTGAGACTGCTCTCTAAAGCTCACGCCATACTTCCATTACCCCTCATCTATTGCCCTGTAGGCCAGCTGCCATGCCAGCTTGGATCCAGTTAATGCTCTAAAACTGGAAAATAATTTCAAGGTCTCCGGGAATAGCCAGCGCTTTTCTGCCTTTTTATATTTATTTATTTTATCCAGAGTCACCTGTCGAGTGGCTGTGATTATGTATGCATGACTGGGCCTGGCCCATGCAAATCCTCCAGGCTCTTTCGCAGAGGGCTCGCTGACCTGCTTCCTGCTTTCATCCCTCCTCTAAATACTGACGCAAACGGCCAGGAACTAAATCAACAGCACATGAAAGGCGCTGAGCGTGGAGGAGAGAGGCCACATGGCTAAACAATCCCCTCCCCAGTCCGTTGTAAACAGCTTGGAATCTTCACGCAGAGCTGAGCACATTCACCAATGCCTCAACAGCACTGTCTGTTATGCAAATTAGCTGGATTTAATTTCTATTCCACTGTTCTCAATAAAATTATTAATATTACCCAGCCCGGTCTGTGTGTTTACTTGGCCCATGTTTGGAGGCTCTGAATGCTAATATATTTGGTTATATATTTAAAATATTGGTAAACAGTAGCACACTTAAAAAAAAAAACTACAGTGAGGATCATACAGCTGTCTGAGGAAATATCTTTTAAAAGCAGAAGGGAAGGATGGGAATGAAATATCAATAGTGATGATAAATACTTCAAACAACGATTTCAAAATATATATATTTATCAAAATATCGTTGGGTTGCCTCAACTATTAGTCGGCTAATTGTCTTAAAGTGTCATTTTTTTCTCATTATTTATTTGACCCATAAAGCGACAAATAATATTTAATAAACAATTTACAATTAATTATTTTATTAAAATTTTAAAATAAAATAATGCAAATAAATTTTACTTTGAGCCTCATGGGTCCAAAAATGACATCACCTGATCAGCCAAATGCTATTTTCTTTACTTTACCTCGGTAATCCTACCATAATCGGACAATTTCATTAACATAATAAAGAAATCATGACAATGTCATTGGTTTCTGAACTATTTTTAACTTGACACCATACAAATGCAAGATGCTCAGAAAACATTTTACGACGCACTGGCCAATGGCAATCGTTGACGTGTATGGCTGTTTCAGTGTTTTTTTTTTAAAGACACAATGCCTCTAACAGGGTTTTATCATGCAAACAACTGAAGCACATCATGCTCATGCATTAAATATCATAATTTTTTTATCCCCCCAAAAAAGAAGACCTCATTCATTTCTGTTCAGTGACTCATGGGTTAGCCGACTCCATGTTAAATATGAAATAGCTCATCTGACATATTTCCATGTCTGTGCCCTAACAATTACAATGCAGAAAAGATCTGAGAGGAAAACTTGATATACGTGTGTATGTGTGTGTGTATTCCTGTATGCATCCGTGTTTCTCTGAGGTGTTCCCTGTTGCATACTGCATACTAATTTAAGTCTTCCATTCATATTCATTGTACAGAAAACTGCTATTCCAGACAAAATCTGAATAATGCCTCCATATTCAAGTTCTCTTGTCACTGTTCTGTTGGTTTAACATCAAACCCATGAATTGTCATTTACATATTTTCTGTTTTATAACCTTTTGAGTTCAGAGCATGCCAATAACATACCATTGCGGCAACCGGAAAGCAGCATTTGAGGCCCAGGGAATGAGCGCCACTTGTTCAGCAGTACAAGAGGGAAATTGTCTCCCTCTGCAGCACACACAATATTGCAGGTGCTTAAATTATTCATCATGTACGAACGCGGGGGTCTCACTCAGAGACCAAACTCCAGCCTCTTAATCTGTACTTTATATTCCATTTTATATTTTACAGCTTTGTTTACTCCGAAAGGGAGATAAAGAGCTTTTCTTTCCTAAGACGTCTAGCTATGTTCTTACTTTTGACAACAAAGAAAACAGTTCTGTGTAATTTTCATATATCACTATGTAACATTTTCCGTCAATTGCCTTCACCTTGCTGGCAAACAGGGTTAAAAATTGCACACATTTGTTTTTTAGTAATTGTGATACAAACGAATGTCAAATCCCAGTGCTTGCACAACTACTCATTTTTAATAATTAACTAGTCATCTAGAAAAGTAATTGACTAGATGACTAGTTGATTGTTTGCTTTATGCAAATGATTCACCATATGCCATCTAGCTTTCTTTGCTGTTTCTGGCAAGCTTTGCTGATGGAGAGGGTTTGAGTGGAGATGAAGAATGTCAGTGCAAAAAGCTCATATTTTCATTGTTTGCATTGAAAATGAAAAGTCATACATAGCAAAAAAGTAATGTTCCTCTTGTATTATAGTTTCTGTCAACATTTAGGCAACGTTTGACTTGGTTCAAGGCAGTTCACACACATTTTGTCTTGTATTTGAACACACCCCAAAAGAAGCCCTGTCATGTTTTATGACAGCCAAAAATGTTGGTTTCATTTAAATTCAACTTTATGTTAAATTGCCAAATTTACTGGTGCACAAACTCATAACCATTTACCCATTTTCTATTGAACCTTAGATATCATTATGTGACTTGCAGAGGACAGAGACTAAACAACCAAGCAAGCACTTGTAAGTCTGAATAGCTATTCATATTTACATTTAGGGCATTTACTCTCTTATCCAGAGTGAATTACAAAAGTGCTTTAGTGCTAAATATAACAACACTGTGCAACTTGGAACCCTACCTGTTTAGTTGAATGAGTTCATAAATACCCCATTGCGGCCTTTCCTTGGTATATCTATTTGTTGTCAATGATCAGGTTCAAGAGCTCATATTATTTGCAAGACCTTTTGAAATTGAAGTGGCTCCTTTTGCAAACAGGTATTGGTTCCTGTAACGGAATAACTTTTATTTTAATCCGTTCCTCTTCTATTTCTATTCCCTCAGCCACCTAGAGCAAAATGAGAACACGACCCCTACTGACATTACAAACCAACGTCACAATATAGTCATCGTGGCACACAATGGAGAATGTTAACTTTATTAATGGCATGCACACTTATCCACTTACTCCAGTCTTTTTCAGCGTATTTATTAGTGACGTATTTACCCAGAATTGCCCAGTTTGGGTGTGCCCTTCTGTTTCTACTGGGGTCTTGAGGCTCAAGTGGTCTTGACCTGCCCTGGGACCCTCGCCCTGGGCCCACGGTGACAGGACTGCTCCAGGGACCGCCACCAGTCCCTCCCTCTGCAAAGAGACTAGTACTCAGTACCTTCCAAAGTTATTTTAAAAGACGCCAACTAAGATTAGGAAGTCCATTTTGCGGGCTGTGTTAATTGGTTCTGTTTAACAAAGTAAGAATAAACTAGTCGTTTTTACAGATCTTCAGATGCTACTGTGATACAGATTATCTTGTTAATGAAATCATTTTTGCTATCATACTAATGAAAGTAATTTTGCATTCAAAGTCACTCAATCACATTGCAGAGCAATTAACAGACCATCTGAAACAGACAATGCTCAGCTAAACACAAAGACGAAGATCTGTACATTGGGGAGGCGAGGACAAAAACAAGATTAAAACCATGTAATACAAAGCTGGAAAGAGCACAAAAAGATCTGACAACCAGGAACACTCAACAAACAGAACAAGGGAGCTAGTCAGACCCAAAAACTGTGTATAAAAATGAGAAGATGCATTCAAAAGCAAATAAAAGGAGATGGCAAGGTTAAAACAGAGGGAATCAGCATAAAGCAGAGGTGAGACAAAAGAGAATTATGGGAGTATAGTTCTAAACAAAACAACAGCAAGAACAAGAAGTTGAAACCCAGCATCTGAATGTGTACTTCTCTCCTTAAGAATATAGTATGTCAGCTCAAAAGTAGTATGTCAAATGAGTATTATGTCCAAATATGCAGTGTTCATGAAATAGTAAGAGAAAAAGATGGACACTCTACTATTCCATGAGGCCATGGGAGAGGAGTAAGAGTAGTCATATTCATAAATAGCGCAGAACAGCAATGTGGCTGACGTTGTACAGTAGGTCACAATGGTCGATACCAACATGGTGGATGTAGTACACTGGGAAAATAATGCATTTATTCCTAAGGTAGTATGTAACTTCATTGATTTTTTTTCAAGCCAAAAATAGTAAAATCACTGAATCCACCTAAATACATTAGGTTACACTAACAAAAATGAATTTAAAGGTATTCAAAATTAATTTAAACATTCAAAAGTTTAGGATCGGTATATTTTTATAGTCTCTTATGCTCACCAAGGCTGCATTTATTTGATCAAAAATAGAGTAAAAACAGTACAATTGTGAAATATGATTACAATTTAAAATAACTATTTTCTGAAATAGTTAATTTAATTAATGTATTCCTGTGAAGGCAAAACTGAATTTTCAGCAGCCATTATTCTAGCCTTCAGTGTCACACAATCATCCAAAAAGGATTTCAACATGCTGTATTTGGTGCTCAAGAAACATTTCTTATAATTCTTATAATTTATGAAGTTATATATATATGAAGTTTTGATGCTTCATATTTTTGTGGAAACCTTGGTGCATTTTTTATTTTATTTTTTGAATTCTTTGATGGATAGACAGTTCAAAAAGAATTTGAAATAGAAACCCTTTGTGTAACATTGTAAATGTCTTTACTGTCACTTTGGATCAATTTAATGCATCCTTGAAGAATAAAAGCATTACTTTCTTTTTGAAAAATCTTACTGATCCCAAACTTTTGAAAGGTAGTGTAGAAAAAGCACCTTAAGGTAACAACTGAAAGTTTTTACAGATTGTATTATTAATACTACATAAAGCGCACTTTATTAGCAGTCAAGTATTGCAGTATAAATACTGACAGGGAACAAATTTGGATGCAGTGCGAGATATTGTACAGCACAATACAGACAGTAAAAGAAAGTCCAAGAAACTCTTGGACACAAATTCAAGGTACTTTGAGATGTGATAAAGACCAATTGCAAGTTGGTTACATGAGAAATGCAAAAACGATTATATATAACAAATAAAAAAAAAAAACATGACAGATATTTTAAAAAAGTATCAAATTTATTTTCTAAGAATAACTATTTAACAGAGAGAATATATTTACTCAGCAGTCTATGAAATATTGTGACTTGGATAGATGGATCAATGGCCTTTGTACTTGACTTTATATTTCTAGCATAAAAAGGAGTGAAATGAAAACACAGAGGATTTGAGTGAGAGGGGTTGATAATTTGTAAGACTGGAACACAGCCAGGAACAGCTGGATACCAGGGCAGCTGTTTTTTTTCGTTAATTATTTCATTTATTTATTTATTTTATTTCTTTTTTTTGTAGGTCCTGAATATTTGTGGAGAGCAGCTGTTATTAGATGAACAGAGAGAATAAGGGATGCTCTGAGAGGAAGTGCGATGCGTCTAGACTGGTCAAATTGTAGGTCATGAAGCAAAGGCATGATTAGAAGAGTAGGAAGCATGCTGAGATGAAAATCATGTATTAATGTGTCTTTTCCCTGGCTTTCAACGTTCATTAATTTGCAACCTTTATCTTCCTTTCTATCTCTTGTTCTTTCAAGCCCTGCCAGCCTCTCTTTTCCCCTCCCACCAAGCTTTCGCCAAATCCTTGGTGAACCAGAGGTCTTGGTGACACAAAGCCAACATTTCTCAACTGTCTGGACAAAACCACCAACAATGGGGTGCAAAAGTCGGAGACCATTAGTGAATTGCTTATTTTTTCTAATTTAATGTAGTTTTATTTAGTAGAAACTGCATTTATCAGAAAAGCAATTTGAGTTAAAGTGTAAACCTGAGGCCGGTTGCATAAACTGAAGTTATTTTTTTTTCTTTACCGAACTGATACCGAAAAGTAAGACTGATTACCCCTAACTAACTGTTGGTTGGTCATACTAGTTCTTTATGGAAGCATATGGGTAGCAATATTCAATTTGAAATGTAATATGCAAAATGACAATGCAATTTGTAAAATGACAATGCATTTCTGTATTTAAATTTACATTTTCCATTACATTTGTGCAACGTTGGTGCAAAATGAAAAATCAATTATATAATTGATCACCTGCAGACACATAATAATCTTCAGAAACACTATAGTTTCTCTGTTCACGCTCCACTTCATCTGCTAGTGAATTAAACCGCCATGTTTCCTTCCAACACCTCAAAATACGTAACATATATAGCCTATGTTTGTTTACCTGTTGCCGAACCCTGCCTTGATGCAGAGATTGACAGAGCGGGACGGACCGGGGACGTGATCGGCTCGGAATGCATTTTCAATTTGCACACTGAATTTTGCTACATTCATTGCGGGACATTTAATGAAAATGCAATCACAAGTGTCTTAACTGTGAGTGTAAATGCAATTAAGAAAAATAACATTTAAATGATCATTTTGCTGTAGTTTTTGCTTGAACATGTTAAACATATCTAATAATTTCTGTAATACATTTTAATTTTAATTTAGCAACTTATAAAGCGTTAAAATATGTATTCAATTTACATATTAAAACTAGTGTATGAAAGGGCAAATGTAAATTATATAATTGAATTATCCTTTTCATTTTGCACCACGCTGCACACATGTTATGGAAAATTAAAATTTAAATACAGAAATGCATTGTCATTTTACATATTGCATTGTCATTTTGCATATTACATTTCAAATTGAATATTGCTACCTATATGCTTCCATAGTTCTTAAGACATGTCTGGCCATCTGTACAAAGGATCACATGATCAAGGTCACATTTACTTATTTGATTATTGACCCAGAAACAGTTAAAACAGTTATTTTATATTTATTCATATACATACATATATATATATATATATATATATCTTTTTTTTTTTCTTTTTTTTTTTGAAAACCAATAAAACATTGTTTAAAAGTTTTTAAATCCCTGATTTTCAGTGTGGTCTAAAACTTATGGACCCATATCTTCCACAATACTGATGCAGAGTTATGACTGGCTTTCGTGAAATTTACTTTACTAGGTTATATAATATATATATATATATATATATATTATTTTTTTTTTACCCAAAATCTTATAAATATTTTTTTCCAAAGCAGCTTTACAGAACAGAGTTTTAAAATAGTGATTAGTGAGCAAGTTAAAGGCGACAGAAGAAGAAAAAAACTAGAAACACAAATATTATTTATTTTTTATTATTCATTATTCAAATATTATACATATCTATGCTACAAGAAAGAAGAGATGAACATTTAGGGGAAAAAATATTATATATTTATCTAATAAACAATAAAATTTAATTTATATCACAGAATATCTAAAAATTATTTAAGAAAAAATCAGTTTCGGCGTAGTCATATATAGAAGCTGCTTATAAATCCTTGTAGAGTGATTAACAGGATTAGTTTCTCGAAATCCTGTCATGCTATTGCCTAAAAGTCCATTTATTACTGTCTCCTGGGTGCATCCCTCCCAACTGTTTAAAAACAGAGTAATTATGTGGTTGCCCCATCTACCTGCTTCCTGACTGCACTTGTTGCCTTGGTAATTGTGTAAATTTTGCATGCATCTGTGGTGACTGGCCGAGGCTGGAGCTGGCACAGACATCGCCCCTACTGATTCCAGCTGTCAGCAGTGTCTATTAACAATGATGAATCACTCCCCCACTTCTCAATCCAATCATAGAGACCACAGCAGGCCTTAGATCTGGTCACCTCTGACTAAATGATTTTTGGACAGCGTGGGGCGGCACGCCAGAGCACCCGGTCGACGTTTTGTGTTAGATTACGCTATTAGCCAGCAGGCTTCTGAGCTTTACATCCTCCAGCCTACCCTTGTAACTGTGGTACTCAAACAACAAAGCAAGACACACAACCAAAACATGTAGGCCTAGAGCTCACCGTTTTATGTAGCTCTTTGTATTTATACTGTCATGCACTGACAAGACACAGCAACTTCACATGTTGTCAGAACATTTTTGCCAGTTTCAGTGTTGGTGCAATTACTGCATTTTGCCTTAGAAGAGCAATATAGACATTTATGCCAATTCACCCATAGACTGCATATTATTATTAACTAAAACAAACTAAAACTATTAAAGATAGTTTTCATTAACTGAAATAAAACTGAAAGTTAAAATATTGAAAATAGTAATGTTGCTTTGGCAACTAACTGAAATAAAATATGTTTAACTTAATATGTCGTACTAAAATGACTAAAACTGAATAAAAAATAAATGAAAGTTAAATATAGAAATATTTAATAAAAAATAATGAAAATTACAAAAGCACATAACAAAATGATTAAAACAAACTTAAATTAAATTGAAATTAAAACAGAAAATAGAAATATAAAATCTAATCCAAAAAAAAATTATTCTGATTATTCTAGTTCAAATAATACTAAAATAACACACACACATATACTGGGTTTTCATGTTTTATGGGGACTTTCCATAGACATAATTATTTATTGTATCCCCTAACGCTGTTCTTAAACAGTCCCTCAGAGCATCAGAGGAGTGCAAAACAACAGCATGAATAAATAAAATGAGGAAAGCGAACAGTGGAAACCATAACACTAAAAAGTGCAAACCTGCAAAAACTTGGTGCTACCACAGCCATTTGCTAAAACAGACACACAGTATCGGATATTGGTTTTGCAAGACTTTTGAAAGTCTAAAATAAACATTGCAAGCATTTAATTGCAACTGAAAAAAGACTACATGAAAAGTTGTTCCACCACCATTCTGCATCATGAAGTAGATATGCTATCATCTCTTTGGTCTCACTTTTCATTGGTGTGGTCCTGCAAGTTAGAAGTCAAGGTCAATGGGTATCAATCACTTTCCTTAGCTTCCGCTTTTCTCTCACCATCTCCCCCTAGGCCATGAGAATGTTTGACCTCCAGAAAGCAGAAAGACAGATGGTGGACTGGATGTGATTGGGTTATGTGATGAGCTCTATGCCACATAAAATCTAGTTGACATCATGCTGTATAGCCAGTCTGTTAACATTTCCCTCAAGAGCTCTCAGTCCTCCATCAAAGCCCTAAATGTACTCTGCACATCTCTACACTTCATCATTGGCATTTAGCCAATAACAAGCTCAGTGTTGACAGGGGTGAGCTGATCTCTTAAAGGGAACACTGTTACCCATGTATGATTTTTACCCAGACCGTACACTGGACATCATCTTATGCCTGTACATACATACAGTATATGCATGTCAGACTGGAACTACTGCATTTCACTTGAGTTTTAAAATGTTCTGTACTGTACTGCAATTGTATACCTGAGCATTAACGACAGACAGATATTCCTCTGATCCATCTAAAAGGAAGGAATGGGAGGAATAAGAGAGAAACAAAGAAATCGATGGTTTCTTGTACTCACAGCTTCAGGTTTCTATTTTAACATGGCCTGCTATTGATTAGCTTTCATATCTGAAGTCTCCCTGAGCAGCAGCTCGCTCAGGAGGATAGAAGAGATTTTAGCAGAACAAAACCCACAAAATAGAGAGAGGGGAGCTGGGAAACAATATAAACTGATGCTTCCTTGGCCTGCTTGATCTGCACTAACAGTTCCTGCTTACGCACAGTTAGCGTACAGTTGCCAACATGAAAGGCTTTTGTATTGGGTGATGGACTTTCCCAGAACAGCACCGCAGCACACAAAGCTTTTATAATGGGGAATAGAGGCTGACTTGGAAGGGTGAATCATTTAAGGAGCGCTTGCAGAGTGCTATGCTCCCACTCCCTCTGAAATGAAAGGAGTTCCGGTGCTTTGTGTCAAGAGAGGCATCAAATACCTGTGCAGTGGAGAGCAATGCTGGGAAGGCAGTGTGTGGAAACAGCAGAGCTTTAAGTGGCATGTGAATGTCAACACTAAATACTTGCTATTTAAAAACCCAGAGAACATTATGCAACATTACTAGTATGGTACTATAATCTTACACAAATTATATCCATGTTCTGCTGTCATGTTGAGTTTACGGTGATCAGCGTACTCCGTGAAACAATGTGTTGTTGCTGCAACTCTAGCAAGGTGTCGACAGCTTCACAGCATCATGTGTCAGTATAGGGATTTTCAGAAGTGTTACACGGCTAGCCTGGAAGGTCATACAATTCACACTGCACAAAGTTGACACCAAAAGGAAAGGGAATTCTATAACCTTCTGGAGACTCCAAAAATACATAAAAATTACAAAGTAAAACAAGACCTTGATTAGCCGAGAAACATACCAAACATCGAACATAACATCATGTAGAGATGATGACAAACTCATACAAACTTAATTTTGTGTGTTGCATTCTGAAATGTGTTTGCCATTCAGAACTGAATTGAAAATATTTTCAATTCCTGAATTTGAACTGAGAATTGAGCCGCAAACAGGATGCATAATTACTCAATGATAATGACCATCACACCGCGGATGGACGCGCTCTCTCTTGTTTCATTCAAATGCAGCTGGTGCCATCTTGCTCCTCAGTTATTGACTGTTTTTACTGTAAAGTGAAACCAGAGGATGTCAGTATTAAAGTCAGCATGAAACGGAAGTTAAGACAGTCTTTTCTTCCCTATTGTGACGTATATCTGAGTAAAACAGCTTCTTGAACAAAAAAAACGATCAGAGTAGAAAAGGTTTAAACCACCCCTTATAATCTGAATGAAATTTTAATTGAATTTGGCAAATTCATTCCGATTGACGTGGTTACATGTAGCACAGTCGGAATAAGAAAGTCACTAGTCCGATTACAATCGGATTATTAGGGTCCATGTAAATGCAGCTAGAGAGAGAAGAGATGTCGCTGCAAGAGGGATGGGGAAGATATTTTAATTAAAGATTACATATGAATTTAAAATAATAATAATAATAATGATGATGTGCATGGATAAATTATTTATAATAAATAAATACAACAATATTCCATAAAAATAATAATGGTCAACTTTAAATGCCTCTGTACATTATCCATTTGAATTTGTTCGTTCGTCTAGGCTCAAAGCTGCTTGCTAAGAACTGTTTTTCTTCGAAGCTTTGTGTTTAATGAGCTAATAAAATATTTCAACTCAAATCAATATTTCATGTCTAATTGTTTACTTACATGGCAAGTAACTGTGTAATAAGCTTATTACATGGCTACATTAACTGGCTTGATGTACATTATCCCTTACATAAACTAAAGCATAGTTAGTCAAAACAAAAAGTTTAGAGTCAGACAGACAGAAGAATAGACAGATATAGTAAGACAGACAGACAGAAGAATAGATAGATAGATAGATAGATAGATAGATAGATAGATAGATAGATAGATAGATAGATAGATAGACAGATAGATAGATATATAGATATACAGATTTCACTCTGAGAACTATGTCTCCACAATGACAGACAAACAGTTGTTATAACAAAAAGAGCACTCCAGAGAGGCCAAGAAACAACACATTTATACGGCAACTCATCCTTATACATAGCCGAGCCGTGCTTTCCGAAATTGTTTGATGTCCTGTTCTTTTTCTCATGGCTACCCCATCATTTAGGCAATTTCATCCCAGACAACTCAAGCAGCATAGCTGGCTATTACATTTTGTGTTACATCTTCCCCCTACATCCAACAAACCTAGTCCCATTTGTTTTACAGGGCCACTGAACGCTAAATGGCAATTGCCTGATATTGCCAAGGACTTTATCAACAAACTCCAAATTTTACACCATGCATCTCTCCATGACAATAACAGCTTTTGTTTTCCAACCGTGTGCATTTTTATTTTCCCGACAAGGTTAAATTACTGCTGCCGAGGCCAGGTTCAGATATTCTGCAACAGAACACTGTAGAAACAGATACAGTACGAAAATGTTGCAGCATAGGAGAGTAGGGTGCTCTGAGTGTTCAGGCGCTTCGTTTCTCTCTGTTCTCCTCCTGCATAAAGCCTAATGATGTGGAGGTAATGCAAAGTCAACTCAGATCAGAGGACGAGAGAGTGCCAAATAAGTGTGAATAAACTAGCTGTGAAAAGTGGTGGTTTCCTCGCTCCTTTAAGCATACTGCTTCCTACTAACTAATTCTCTGTTTACATCCAGTTCCGTCAGTGAGAAAATTCTACCCAATTAGGTGTCATTTTTGTAAGTTTTTGTTTCATCACACCTACAACCAGCTACTTCTTTTGAAAAGACCAGCATACAGTAAGATGCATTTTGGATGGAAGTGTTCTGGCGTTCCCACCAGGTTTCTTAAAGGGATAGTCCGTCCAAAAATAAAAAATCTGAGGTAACCAAACAGTTTTGGTTTCAATTGACTTCCACTGTATTTTTAGTTTAAACATTGGAAATGAATGGGAATTAATGGGTGTTGGTTACCAACACTCTTCAAATCATCCTCTTCAATGTTCCACAAAAATAAAAAGAAAGTCACAAGGTTTGGAAAGATGTGAGGGTGAGCAAATTATAACATTTTTAGGTGGACTATCCCTTTTAAATAGCCTAACTGGCTAAACCTGGGAAAAGAAAAAAACTGGAACACCTCAGGAAACATTCAGGCCAGGCGAAATGGATCTCTCAAACAGTTTACATTTCCCTGTCCTCACCTATTTGTTGACATTTCAGGCCATTCTGAAAGCAAGACTTCTGCACTCAATCTATCTGCAACAGCTCTGCTATAGAAAATGTAGAAACGTTGACCCCTGCATTACCCTGTCTTTGGATTTGTTTTATTGGCACTGTGACGGAGGCATACGAGGGCACTTCAGGCAAATAAGGGCCAATAGTCCCAAGAGAGAGGAAGCCCTGCAGCATTCAATAAGTCATTTAATCGAGTGGAGAGCAGACATCAATACAGGTAAAACGCAGCAGGATACTCAGCAGGAAAACGGACATGGGAGAGGTAGTTTTCATGAGAACTCAGTATGTTTCACATAGAGAACACACAACCATGCTCCACACCCCAATAGAGCACAGCTGTGTTTTATAAAGGCAGACCGTTTCATGAACAAAGTTTTTGTGACCCCTGGCTGTTTCAGCTTTTATTTTAAAATATGCTCGCAGTGTTATTTTCTCGATATTTTCACACGTTAAAATGTGGGATTTCAAAAACATGAAAATTCAAAAAGTTCTGAGGGGACTGTCCTGCAAAGTTTAGCTCCAACCCCATTTAATCACACCTGAACCAGCTGATCTATATCTTACTAGGCATACTAAAAACTTCCAGGCAGGTGTGTTGAGGCAAGTTGGACCTAAACTTTGCAGAACAATAGCTCTCCAGGACCCAGTTTGGACACCTAAATTAATTATGCAACACTCAGCAGATCTAACAAATCTAAATTCTCACATCCTAAACTATAAATGTAAAGTATTAATCCTCTACGTTCGGTTACTGACCAGACAAATTAAAGATGTAGTTAATGGTTCAATAAGGGGCAGAAATTATTAATGAATCATAAGCATAACTCTATTGTGGATACATTTTCTTTATTGTTACCATATCTCAACCACATTACAAACAAACATATGTAAATAATTTAACTAAATTTAAAATTAAAACTAAATTAGCCCAGACCAATGAAACATGCTACTTAAATTAAAACTAAAAAGTTATTTTGAATCTTTTGGCTGTTGAAAAGAAAGTGCTAATCAAACTGACCTACTACTTCCAGACACCCAGAATGTAGTCTGGCTTGTCTCAGTGTATATATCATAAATCCCCATGTAGGTGGGGAAATGATTCCCCGCTTGGCCTGTTTCTTAGCCATGGAACTCAGCCGTCAATCAATGTAAAAAGCTTTCCAATGGGGAATAAGGAGCACCCTCAGATTTAGAGCAATCTGCCGTGACTCTCTCTGTTCTCACAACCACAGAGTGAGAGAGTCTGAGGGAAGTAGCAATCTACATGTTATTTTAATTACTGAGGTGTTTACCACCTTATTCCGGTTCCCTGAGGGAAGCTCCAACCAGGATTTGCAGTTCTTCGCTTTCGTTATTTTGACTGACATGACTTACCAGTGACATTGAATTTGGAAGGTTTAAGTTTTCTCTCAAGTTTTTTTTTCTTTTTTTCTTTTACAACAAATATCTAACAAATGCTTTAATATTAGTTAATTAAATTAAGTGTTCTCTTTATCTACACTCTCTCATGTCGAGGAAATCAATTGCTTCAGAACTCAAACTTTCCCTCTGCCTTCATCTGGTGCTCTTAAACCTTTGCTGTCACCATCTGTTGTGCACACCTTTGGCAGTGCATCTCTGCTCTTTTTATTAGGGCCCTTTACATGGTGAAGTAGGGAACAACATTGCCACCTAGAGGACGATCCAAGTCAGCATCCACCATCTCAGGCCAGATTCACACAACCCCTGCTACCCTAACGACGATTTTTTCCTAAGTAACCCGAGGCACATTTAAAAAGTAATTTCATTGCAACCCCTCCCCCAAATAAAACACATTCAACTGCTACTACTGTCACATCAGCAGCACCTCACATAGGCTGCATCCCAGAACTGAGCGATTTCCATTTCCCATAGAGTTCGGTGAAGTGTACAGCATTTATAATGGTTCATTGAGCACTAACCATGAACATTCAGAACTATATCTCCCCATGCAAGATCCAGAGGATCAGAGACCGGAAGATAGCATGCATCCACAAGGGCATATAGAGGAAAAAGAGGGAGGAAAACAAGTATGACATGAGATACCAACCCCACTGGTTGAACTGTACAATCTCAAAGTCTTTTTTTTTTCTTCTTCTTCTCAAACAGCATCTTTATTAAATAAGCACATACCTGCATAGATGGGGGCCAGTCGAAATATATCTGAAAGCCGGCTGTTCATAGGCTCATATGGAGAATCCTCAAGTAAATCATTCCCTGCAATATTAACAAATGAAATGTGATTAAATACAAATAATGAAATGCTATATGAATTATTAAAACTGTTTTTCTTAACTGCACTCTTAATATTATTATCAAACAACAAAGCTGCAAACTATCCTTTATGTTTGTTAGTATTTGGGCCATTGATTCATGGGACTGGTTTACATTTCTGGAGCCAGTTTCTGGTTGATTAGCTACACTGGTCAGTTGAACTGAAAAAGTCCCCTCCCCCCTCCAGCATACACACACATATAGACTAACATAAAGCATCAGATGACCTCACACTCCATAAACTTTAATGGAAACACTTCAGAGAGGCATTTGAGGACTTACACTGACCCTATCTGATAACAGAACCCAGAAAAGCAACTCCTTGGCTTAGTATTATTGCTTGCTAATAAGTATTAAAAATAAAGAGAATGTCAGAAAAAATGATGTGTGTAACTTCAAACTTCAATCTAAACCTAAATATGATCACAGGCACAGCTATAATTAATGAAAGTGCATGAGGTCCGCGCACCCTGTAAATGCTGATAGATCCCCCAGTAGACGCGCAGGCAGTTCTTTTCTTTCTTCATGGCTCTTTTACAGCGGCAGTTATACAAAGGGCTCTGCTTTAAAGCGTCCAAGGCAAGCCGACATTCATCCTTCGCCTCCATTCCAGTCACCATACTGAAGTTGGTCTCCCTCCCCGCCACGCACTGCCTCATAGTTCGATACTTTGTGCTGCATCCCGGCTCCTTCAAACACAGCTCGTTCGCCTTCACACAGTCCAGCCGGTTTGAACTAGTAAAGTAGGACTCCTCGGCAGATAACAGCACATCTATAGAGGACGACAATACAAAATATATATAGGCTATATATATAATTTCACGGTTTCATTTCACTAACCCAAATGCTCCAAGAACTAGCCTACTCAGACTGTTACAAGCAAAACAAGATCTGTTAGGCTACTAACAAATTAACAATTCATATTTAATTTGTATAAATATTACATTTAATGTTGTCGCATTAAACATTTGTTAATATTGTTCAAGAATAAAAAAGGGATTTAATAAACTTTAGGTGCTTTAGAGATTAAAATATTAACACAAGAAGATTTAAGAAGACTTAAGTGGAAGTATGACAGAGCCGATTCTCAATAGCTAACATTTGTCCCAGTTATGAGACAATTGTAACATCCTAAGTGCATAGCTAGAATATAGTTATATATTTGACGGGATCAAAAAGAGCACGGTGTAAAAACATTTTTTTTTTTTTTAATGGTCTTATGATGACATTTGAGTTTTAAACTTAAATACAATAGCTATACCGCGCGTCTATGTACCAGTAGGCTATATATAATTTACCAATCACTGAATATGTAGCCTAAAACCGCACTCTAACTCACCCAGCAGTGGTAAAATTGTGTAAATCGCGGAGATGATCATTGCGCTTTTATCCGTGGGTAAGTTGGTTCAAACACGCAGTATATAGTTTTGACGATGAAAAGAATAATCCTTCTCATTCAGGTCCATTGAAACATCGTTGGTCCAATGTACATCCAGAGTAGACTACATAAGAAAAAATGCTCCGTAACCTGGTCCAAAACTGTCAGTAACCTATATTTAACGAGTTCTATGATTAAGACGCATATACGATGTAACAAACAAGCAGAAAATGAGTCGCGAGGCAGCAGAATAAAACTCCAGCTCTCAAGATATGCTCGTGCGACTGAGCGCGCGACAGCACTGTGGCATTCAGTTGCGCTGTAACCCAAACCAAAAACCACACGCGACTCACTGCACGCTCAGCGTTTCTGCGTAAAACACGGCAACAGGACAAAGACGTGTCGTTTTGCCACTCCAAACCTTATGTTTACTGCTCTGTCATAACAGTATATGATATAATGCACGTTTCTTTCGTTCTTTTCACGCCAATTATTGAGTGTCTTCACTCAGTATAGCCTCATGCAATATGCTTTTTTTTTTTTTTTTTTTGTCAATTGGTGATCTAGAAATTGCATGGCATACGTTGAAATCGCGTTTGTTTGCCTTACTTGTAGATGTTAGTTGGACAATCTGGTCTGAATAGAATTGGGAAGATTAGTAGCCTGCATATCTAAACAGTGAAATCAAGTAAATGATTTGCGAGTATTAAACTGTTCAGTGTATCAAAGTCTATCTCGGTTCTTGTAAATACTTATCTAAGGGGAAATGCCATAACATTTGTAAAAAGTTTTTATTGTAGGTCCTACTATTGAAGTTATGATGGCTTTCCTTGCCGGATGAACATACTTCACAAAGTTTTGTTGCGATCTGGTTCACGGTGAAAGACTGGTGGAGGTCGCCATCTGTTGGTAGCCTACGTATATGCATCTAGCTAACAAATGACTACAATACCACTGGTTCTCTGCCTTTGTAACTTTGGGTCCTCCATTGTCAAAGTCAGTATTAGATGGTCATCCAGACAGTCTATGCTTTTTATCCCCTTTTGTACATCTGCTGAAAGAACAAAGGTGTCTGTTTTCAAACCTTTTATTAACACAAACCAGTGTTAATATAGATGACTGAAACTAAAGCTTAACCCCTTTTATTTTCAATATTTTCAATAAATGTTAAGTAAAATAAAAAAATATATTTTATTTCATCTTAAAGAATTCTACTTATTCTGTCTTGTAAATGCTTTTTACAATTGAATTGCTTTACAGTTAACTTGGTTAAACACAGATCAATTTCTCTTTATGAATGAGATACATTTTTACATACGAAAAATCAAAACCATTTGACGTTTATCCTATAAACGTTTGTCCATTGTTCACTGAGGATCAATAATTTTGACCAAATCTGTTGACAACTGTTCAATCAATAGGCATGCTTCTTGTCTGATTTAAATGCATTTCTCAATTAACCTGAGCTCATTTCATTTTAATACACTTAAGTGGAGAACTGGGTTTCTACAGGCCATGGGTGACAAGCAGGGTATTTGTACCAGGCCTGGCTTTGGCTCTAAGATTTAAGGTGGGTCGGACTCAGACAGTTGAGTTAGTGGGTGTTGGTTTGATTCTTGAAGAAAAAGTCTGAAAAACATAAACTTCAATCAATATGGAGTATGGACTATTCATTTTGCAAATGAATGTCAAAATGATATAGTCGTGGACATATAAACTAGAACACTTTAATGTGCTGTGTGGCACCAGATCAAAACCATCCTTTCCAGCAGTGTCTGGGAAGATTTAGAAAGTAAAGAATGACATGACAAATACTGCAGGACCAAATGGCACCAAATTAAACTTATTGATTGCTGACTGTGCTTATAAACGCCAAACAATACGGAGACTGGCAGTTTAAATTGCACTTCAAAGTATGCCGGTAATGAATGAAACTGTTAGTTGAGGAGGCCAAACGACTGAGCCATCCCATGGGCTGACACATTTCTCACATGTGGTGCATCTATGGTACACAGTGCTGCCAGACGTACGATAATTATCTTATTTGTACGATAACTTTGACCTCTGTACGATCAATAATGAATAAAATCCCATGATGTACGATAATTTGTGACAATTCAAATGATGGTTGTTGTAATCATAGGGTTTCTATACTCATTAATCTAGCAGTGGATTCTACATCTATCGTCATGATTGTGAGGAGAACGTGAACGTGAACGTGGTGTTACACGTCTTCCATCTCATCTCACATGCGTCTTCTCGGCCAATCATCGAGGAGAATGACTCTCTCATGAGCACAAGTTAACGTTCCTTTTGTATATTGTATACAAAGTTGTATATCATAAACATGTCATCTCTGTATGTTTTGCAAGAAGAAGAAAAAATCCGTTCCTGCCGTGGCGCTTAGGTCAGTTGTTTCCAAGCTGAGGTCGATAGTTCAGCAATAAAATAATTTGCAGGTTGTGTCAACAAGTTGTTGGTCTAGATAAATAGCTGTATTCTGTATGTTTGACTCGTGTACAATAATTTTGACCTTCTGGTATGATACTTGGACATTTGCAACACTGATGGTACATCTCTGCCAGTGTATCATCGGTTTGTAAGGCTACTGCAAGGCTATTTGTCAGACAGCCACTGCCTGGAAGTTGATGCCATTGTTTGTATCCACTCTACATGTTCTCAATGGGGTAATGGCAGTGCAACTTCTGAAAAGTTTGAACTGAAACAATGAGAATAAAGTCACCTGATTCCAGGAAGTACAAAGAACAGATTCCTCGTTTTTGCCATCTTCACTCAGGAAAGGCAGCACAGAAACTGCATGTAGCATATATGAAAAGATGCATTTAAACAAACTGTTTAGTGCTGCACACAAATATCATGCTACTAGAAATATAATATATATATAAATGAATAAAAAAAAAATATTTTTTTTTTTATTCTCACTAACATGTAGAGTTAGACATTTAAGTCAAACAAAACACCAACAATGAAAAGAACTGGCTAGGTTAGCTGATTACCTTAAAAGTCCATAGATATCGCAGTAAGTTCGTACTGCTGTAGTGTTACGACAGGCGGATGCAATGAGTCCTGTTTTCCTGTAGGCCCTAATTCAAAAAAAGAAAAAGAAAAAGAAAAAAAAGTAACGCATTGATTTACTGTAAAATATGCTCCAAACATCTTTGTTTTATTTATAACGTTAAAAAAAAGGTCTAGTTTGGCTTAGTTTCGGACAAAATGAGGATGAATAAATAACGACAGAAATCTCATTTTCAGCTGAACTATTTCTTTAACATGCCTTAATTAATTCACCTTTACTATTTCTGACCTACCAAAATAATATTTTCTTGTCTTAAGCAACATTGAATCAGCATTATGATGCGGACTAGACAAAAACAACAAATCACTCGTCTTTGCCGCGCGTGCATTTGCGAATGCGCAGTAACATGTGGCAGGATTGCGCATGCTCACATCGCGTGAATACGAAACGCCTTTTCCCCCGAAACAAATATCAACCAAGCTGTTGTCGTCGTTTGATTGCTACTAAGCTAAGTTAGCCAGTTTCCTTCATTTTGGTATTTGGCATTTAATGATTGAAAAATGAGCCTAGAATCTCTTTTCGAGCAAATTTTATTGACAGAGCAGCAGGTTTCGGAAAATATCAAGCAGCTTCATGAAGGTAACGCTGGGTTACATGGGCAGGTTAACGGTTAATTTATTGAGATGAGCTCGCGAGTGTTTTTGAAGAAATAAAATTCAACACAACAATATTTTAAAGTTATTTTACATTGAATATTAAAGTATTTTGTAAAAAAAAAAAATACGTTCGTAGATTAAGAAAAAGTTAATAATGTTCGGTTCTTTGCTCATTCAGTTAAAGCTGCCATCAAGAGTGTACAGGACAAAATATACTCCTCATGTGAAAAACTGGAGAAAACACATCACGACCTGGACGATAAGGTTTGGACAATTATTACCCAGTGTTTAAAACACACACACACACACACACACACACACACAATGGAAGATTAGAAAAGATACATTTCCCATGTCATTTTTTTCTTAAAGTGTTATCTGAATATATAGGCCTAAATTACATCTGATATAAATATTGCCACACAGCAGAGAATGTCCACTGTCACTCACTTTAAAGTTTATCTGTGCAGAAAGCTGATGTGCAGTATTAATATCCTTTGGCGCTGTGAAAAGACATTCTGTTTCATGATTAAAACACTTCATCTAATGGACAGGATACATTAAAATGGAGTGGATCAATTCAAAGCAGCACTGCAAAATCAATCTCGTTTCTTTCAGATTACATTAGTATTATTGTTGAAAAACCTTTAAAAATGCAATTATTCTTGCAAACACCGTTTGTTTGAAACCAATGTCAGACATAGTAAGTCAATGAGCAATTGAATCATTTGATTAAAGAGGTCACTCTTTTCATGAATACTGAGGTCAATACAGAATCAATAGGATTCTGAATGCAGATTACTTAAGATGTCACCCATTCACATAAACTGATCATCACGTAGTACATTTTAAAATGTATATTTAACATTTTCACTGTTTTTAAAATTCATCCGTTCTGCATTGTGGAAAGTTTAGAACATTTAAAATACCGACTCCTTGAATGACCTCAGTGATCCACCTGAGGTAGTGAATGTCATGAAAAACGTGTCTAATTTTCTGCGTAACATTATGTTTGGTCAGACCAACGTGTGCCGTGTAATTACGAAGCATAATTTGCTTGCATTCTTTGAAGCCAGGTAGAGAGTAATTACCTGAAGGATCCTTGATGTCTTTCACAGTTGACTGAGCTGGTAAAAGGAGGGAAGCAGGGACTTGAATTCAAAAGGCAATGCTATGTCAATTACAGAATGACCTACAAATACAATGACATAAGCTTACCTTAACAAACAGCATTGAAGCCACTGATCCGTCAGATGAGCAACATTCTGTGCAATGTCTTTGTGCAGCCAGTTATAAAACTTCACTGTTGTGAATACAAAGTTCTTTTGAGGGACACTTTTTGGGACCATCTGAATAAGACATTGGTCAAATACATGATTAATTTGTGACCATAGGCTCAGCTCCTGTCTGAAAACAAACTGCAGCTTGTTTTGATGACAAAGCGACGAGATCAACTGGGAAGGAAGAAAGAGGAACTCCTGGAACTGCAGAGAGACCTCAAAGAAACCCTGGTACATACTTTCACATTGAAGAATATTTCTATTCCGTCTTTTTGGAAAGGCTATTGTCTCTTCATCACACACCCAATTAAAACACAACAAAGTTAAGCCTGAAACAATATTTTATGAAGCTTGTAACCATCATGTGGACTGATAAAGACGTCATTGTCCATTGAAGATTTCAGAGCCGTGCATTATCCGTCATCTAATACAATGTACATGCTGAAGTGTAAAAAGTGCTTTTGTATTCTTTTTGTAATCTGCATAATAGTCTTTCCATTGTTTTAAAATTCAGGACAGACTGAAAAGAGAATTTTGTGAAGAAAGAGAGAAATTCCTGAAGGAGATGATAACTTTCAACAATAAATTCAACCTAATCAGCAACAGAAATGCTGTGTTTCACACCCAAACCCGCTCTAAGATCCAGAGTCTGGAGTTGGAAGCTGAAACTCTACACAGAGGTAAGTGTTTTATTGTTGAAAATCAGACAAAAGTATTTCATTCACTGCTCATCAATGCATTACAAACTACATAAATCCAATCCGATCTTAATTAATCCAATAATGGTCGGCTCGGTAAGATTTTAATGTTTTTGAAAGTCTCTCATTTGATAAAAAATAAAAATTGTGTTATTGTGAAATATTATAATTTAAACAATTGAAAAAAAGTTGTGTTGTTTTATATAGTTTAAAATGTAATTTATTACTGTGCTGGCAAACATTAAGCAGACATTACTCCAGTTTATCATTCTGTCCCTTTTCACGGACAATGATGATGCATTTCCAAAGTTATCAACATTGCAAATCTAGTAAAGTTTTTTATATTTTCATTTAAAAAATAAATAATACACATTTATAAAGCTATACTTTGTGTTATATTATCTTGGCAGTAAATTATAAAAATGACAAAATACAAATGAACGCTCCTGCAAGGGTGTTTCTAATACGTCGGCTGAGGGAGTGATGGCAAATTTGACATCTTTCTCTCTTCTGAATGTTGTAATAAATCTCTATATTTTTCCCTCTTTTGGAAAGTCATGGAAACACTAATGCAGATTTTTTTGCTTTTGCTTTTAGAGCAAATGCAAATAGATAAATTATATTTCTTGTCATCTCCCATTCACCACCATAGACGTTTACCCAACTATAATGACTTCGGCTACTGAGAACCCTGGAAGTGTGAAAAGGGTCCAAATGTTGATTTGGTGTTAAAGAAACATTTCTTATTATCAGTGTTGCAAAAGTGCTGCTTAATATTTTTGCAGAATTAATGATAAAAAAAATGTAGGAGTCTTTGATGAATAGGAAGTTTAAAGTGCCCATATTATGGCATTTGAAAGGTTCCTATTTTTGTTTTGGGAGTCCCCAACAACAGGTTTACATGCATGCAAGGACAAAAAACACTTTCATTGTCTTATAATATGCATTTGTTTTTACCTTATTTGCTCAACGACTCTCAAAGATTCGCTCAACGATTAATTTTTCCAAACCCCTCCTTTGCGTGATGCTAATCTGCAGTGATTGGTCAGATGACCCAGTCAGTTGTGATTGATATACTGCATGCAGAGCTTGTCGGAAACGGAACGCCCATCACCATCACTGGATTACGGCTTGTCAAGTGTTGAAAATTTTATACAGCGTAAGAACAGAAATGGCATCAATTTTGCCTTACCAATTCGAGCCAGAGTCCAACGAGGAAACGAGTTGCTGATAAACCAGAAAGTTAATCGCAAACACGACTGGAGCAGGACCCCTTTCTCAATGGTAGGTGTCAATGTAGTTTATAACACTTCAGGCCGATGAAACATGCAGTATCGGAGTAAGAATGTCTGATAAGTGACATGCTGTAATCTGATTAATCTTGCTGTCTGTCACCATTTGTTAGTTCAGTGTAACGCGTCAGACAAATTAATTGCCGAATTTATTTAGGTTCACATGTGGGAACTGTATCAAAATGCCAAGCGAGGCTGAAAATCATTGCTGCAAGGCAGGTTGTGTATTGTTTCTGCAATACTTGTGCTTTTGACACTTAGTACATGTAATGACCCATCCTTCAATAACAACTAGCTAGCAAATCCACTGTTGAACACATTTAGGTTGAAGAAGCAGTCATCAGTAAAATGATGGGAACACAGCACAAGGTTCGGGTTATACTGCTGTGGTATCGTTGTTAAGATAACCTTTAACCACTGATTCTTCACATGCTCATCCTTGGGCAGTGGAAAAAAAACTGGCTTTACCTTCACATTGTAGAGCACAGCGTCTTCTCGTCATGATGCTATCCAGTATCCACAGGAATCAGCTGCAGTGTTTGAGGGGGTTCAAGTTTTCCCTGGTTTCTGCGTGCGCAATAAGTGAGCGGGCAATATGCTAATGTTTCGTCTTGACGTCACAACGAAACGGCTTAGGATTCGTTTGAAAAACGATTCATTTAATTGACTCAGAGTCGACTCTTACTTTTGAGAGACAATAACTATACGGTGCACTTTCAGATTTAAAACTTTGCAGGATGTTTTCATTCACTTAGAGCTATGTTACACACTACATGAAAGGTCATTTTCAAAAATCCATAATAGAAGCACTTTAAAAGAATAGTATTCGTTTGAAATAGAAATCTTTTGTAACATTATAAATGTTTTTAGTGCACTAATGATCGATTTAATGTGTCCTTGCTGAATTAAAGTATTCATTTCTTTCAATCTTCCAAAAAAATCTTGCTGACCCCAATCTTTTGACCTGTAGTGTACCTCATGCCAAAGAGTCCATGGTCTCTGAAGCAAATTTTATTGGTCTGTGCTAGTTTTATTTTCTTGAGCATTTGATTTTTTTTTTTTTTTTTAATAATAAAGTCAGACTTGACATTGTTTTAGTCAAAATGGCTATTAAGAATCATATATAGGTTTTCATTAACTAAACATTTTTATTTTGTATTTTAACTTAAAGTTCTGAAAATATGCTTTACACTGTTAATTCACTAACCATCAAATCATTCACCACACAAGATTTAGCAAACTATTTGAGCCAAAGTGTGATTTGACCCTACCAGCCATTAGTGTTAATGAGCACTGAATGACTCTCAAGCTTTTGTCGACATGCTGTAGGCATGAAGTACACTAATAGATACAAAGATACACAAAGTATCATTGAAGAAGTTATTGTTTTTCAAAAGTCTCTTTGTTGTAGTCTGATTGCTTGCCAGCAGGTTACTTGAGTTATCACCTTTGCTGTTCCTCAGAAATTGACTTGCTGAAGCAAAATAACACTTTGCTGAGTTCCATGGAGGCAGAGAAGAGATCACTAGACGCTGAGCTCCAGGATATAAAATCACAGCTTACAGGTGAAACAAGGCTCTGCTCACTTTTGTACTTCCTCTGACATAGTTTAAGAAGTATCCATGTGTCAAAAAGGCCTCACCCCTAGTTTTCTGTTCTTCTGCAGATATAGAGAGAGATCTGAAGGAAGCAGTGGCTTTGACAGAGATTTTGAAGACAGAGAGGCTCACGGTCCGTCAGAAACCTTTGACGGACAGCACCTGTATCAGGCAAGAAAGTTAAGACCTATCGTAATGTTAGTGTGTCTTCATCTACCCAGAGAAACATGATCCATGAGGAGCGTGAGCAAAGAATGCTGAATTTCCCTTCATCCATCTTTAACATCGTCCTCCTCCTGTCACTTCACCATGCGTAAATAATGCAGCATTAGATCCATCCTATTAATTAGGTCTTTGATATGTTGCTTACTATGTCCGGTCCAGAGTTAGATAAACACAACCCCTTCAGATCAACGCCCCACTAGGAAGTGATGATGGAAAGGGGATCGATAGCTGTCCTGTCTCAGGAAGAAAGCTCCTCCACTGGGGTGTGTAAATCATATGTGGGGGTAGTGTGGAGCAAATCTTCCTCGTTAATAGGAAAGACTGTATAAGCCCTCAGGATGTGCTGAGGACGAGGCTTTTGGGACAGCGCTGCTAAGCTCAGGATATGTTCATTCCTCTCCTATGTAGTCATGAATCACTCTTAAACACATGCCCCCATCGTGCAGAGGGCAGTTTTTCCCTTGTATTGATCATCCGACATTGAACACGTCAGTTGAAATTAACAGTGTCTATTTAAGTGGAAGTTATGAGAAAGACTCCATTAGCATTCCAAACTTTACTACATGGCAGGGTTGAAGTGAGTTATTTTGCACATGTAAAGAAGTTTCAGGTTTCATGTGTTTTATCAGGCACTTTGGGTTAATTCAAGACTTTCTTAAACCTCAGAGTTGGTTTCCAGTATATTTAGTGAGCTTATTCACATTCCTCATTACAATGCTTTGGGATGGAAGTTACACCAAACCATAATCAAATATTCTTGTTTATATAGTGCATTTGTTCCTTAAATCTCTTTGAAAAGTGTGCATTAAAATTTGTTGATTTGCCTTAACTGGTTACATCCTGGAAACCCATTCAGCTGGAACAAAAAACACTGCATTTCAAAGAGATTTACTTCTTTTTCCAAATCAACATTTAGTCTAAAGTAGTAATGTAATAATGTCTTTATATGAAAATCAAACATATTCAGTTCTAATTAGTAAGTGGTTTATACTATATAGTCAGGATTTGTGGATTTCCAAGGCTGTTGTGTTCACATTCAGTGTGAAAATTCTTTGCCCTTAAAGGTGCTGTAAGCGATGACTTGTAAATGCTGTTGATATTTGAAATCACCAAAACAAACATGGCCTTTACCCAAGGATCACACCCCTACCTTGATGCCTCTGTCCCCACATTATGCAGCGACTATGGCGGAATCTGCTGTACCTGTCGCCCGAGGGTATGATGTCATCAATAAGGGAAAGCAATTTGTGTCACTATGATAATTCAGGTTGAATGTCTAATTGTTATTTAGCTCCTCTACTCCTTTTGAAGTCATCCCTTCCATCCCCCAAAAAAACGTTTTCATGAAAAGCTCCCTACATAACATGATAGTCCAAGTAAACTAATATATTACAAATGTGACATGGGTTATAGCGGTCACTAAAAGAGGAACCAAAAGAAAAAACATATATTAGGAGCATGTTATCTCACTTTTCGGACACACTTTGGGAGCCGTTGCTTGAAACAGGTGGTGGAGGAGGTTTAGAGATTTCAGGCTTATAATAATAATAATAATAATGCAAATGAACAAACATGTAAAGTTGACACATGAGTATATTCAAGCAAAAGACAGCATATCTTAGTTCTGTGAAACACAGCAAAACTAACGTTACTCACGTATCGAGAAGAAATAAAGCAACCTCAGCATCAGTTTTCAGGCCTTCCCGCTCCTTAAGATCTCTGCAGCGCTGGAAAGCTTCTCTGATATTAACGCGTAAGACTCTTGCCTGATCATAACCCTACTTTTTAAAGTTGTATTCCTCTGGCCTTTTCCTCTTTTGTATTTTATTGGCCATCTCTCCCTTTCTATAGTAGTTCTGCTAATGTCTTTCTTGTGAACTGAGCTCTTTCTCCTCCCCATCATCAGTGTATACACCCCTTACTGCTGATTGGCTAAAAGTGTGTTTTGGTGTTTGGTTCAAACCACTTTTCAACAGTGTTTTTCAAAAATCACTTACTGCACCTTTAAGGCTTGTTTTTCTCCTTATGTTGTAGCTGTAGCCTGATGAAGGAAGAGCAAAGTTGCATACCATTCATGTCATTTATGCGATTATATTCTCTCAACTCAGTGGATAGGTGCTTATTCAAGGCAAGCATTTGTTTGACATGACAAGACATTCTACTAACTAGAAGTAACTTTGCAACTACGTGTCAACTAACTGTCATTAGAGGATTAGACTGTATGCTTAACATTTGCTAACACTTTATTTTGATGCTCCTCCAACAGACATTCTACTGACTGTAAGTAAATTAATTTATGTTGCTGATGTGGAGTTAACTATCTAAGTCATTGATTAGCATATTCTGTCATGATAATCTATAAAATCGCTCGTGTGGGAACTGTTGTAAGATGCCTACAGAGTGACATGCTATTTTGTGTTAGGTACTGTATTGCATGTGAAAAGATGGATGCGACAGTTTGAGCAGACTGACAAATGTGCTCAACTACAACAACTCTTCCTCTTCTCAACATAAACCGTGTTCCCGGGGGTGGGGTTTATGTAAATTTTAGGGTTGGTGATGTCACTAACCCGGGTGGAATGCCGTGTAGTCCCTACCAGCTGTTTGTTAAGGAACTTTGAGCGTTATAACTTTGCAGATGTTGTTTATGCTCAAACAGCAGCATTACACACTAACTAAAGTTAGAAAAGTGAAATCATAATCAACCACCCCTTTAATTCACAACTAATTTTTTTCCATGGTTCTGCAGTTTCAGTAGCAGCTCTTTTGAATATTGGTGTAGAAAACACAATTTCACATCTTTCACTAAGTGCATTCAAGACATATTTTTTTCTGTTCTTTTATCTCTCAATACAGTATAAAGTATTAACTTGCTTGTAGGATTGAACAAGATTAAAGATTTACATTAAATTAAACTCATTTTTAAATTAAATGAAAGATTTGAAGATTACAAAGACATTAAAATAGCAAGTGTCATTTTAAGATTGTATTATTTCGCTTTGGGCATCATGATCGGCTCTTCCTGCATGAATGTGTCTGTGTGTGCCATTTAGACTCAAGAAAGAGCTGGAGTCATATAAAGAAGAAGAGCTTGAGCTTCTGCGAGAGACCCTCAGCTCTGAGATTCACTCCCTGCGACTGGTAACTATGTACTTTCCAAACACAATGATAGCCCATTTTTTCTTTCTCATTGACGCTGCTAATGCAATCTCCTTATATACCCAAAGCTAAGGCACCAAAGAAGCATTTTAAGCACTTTAATCTGAAAAATGTAGTCTCTTTTTTTTTTTTTTTTTTTAGAAGTTAGCACAGAAGGGCATTTTGTGTTGATGCTGGGGACTTCAGTCAGACTTCAACGTATGCTTGAAAAACCCTGTTTCGTAGGCTTATATCTGTCATTTTGATTGTCTTTTTTATAGTGACTGTTTTGTTTTGCCTGGGTATGATTTAATTTTGTTGGACACAGACTTCATATACAGTGTAACCAACATTGTAACAACTTTAGATGATGGGATCTGTAGTTTTGATCTTGCTTATTTGTACTGTTAGAAAAGCTTGAATAAATTCAATGTGTTGAACTATACTAGCTCTTTCTAAAGTAGAAATGTTCAGACTATGTGATTCTGTGTTTCAGTATGTATTCACATACAAGTACTTTAAATGCTGACAACACTGACATCTGGTGGTCCTTTTGCAACAATACAGCCAAACAGAGAACATTAGAATGCTTTTTAATATCCATGTTTGAAAATAAAAGGGTTGTGTACAGACTGAATTGGATTCATATTAATCCTAAAAATAGGCTGCTTATTTGTAAAGAAATGCTGTAATATGCATTTTGGACAGATGGAAATGGACTGAATAAAATTACACAATTTCTGTTGCACATGCAGCATTTGCGAATGAAATAAACAGGGGCAGATTCATTGGCCTTAGGCTATGATTGGTTAAGTTGGATGACTGGTGCACATCTGCCATTAATCTGATCTGTCTGATTCTCGTCTCCTCCTTAGACCCCAATTGGCAGATTATTCCTGCCACGGAAATTAAATCGTCTGAAACCCCCTTGTAATAGGCCGCTTTATGTTTCCATTGTCTGAGGGTGATTAATTGTATACTGTAAAATTGTTTAGAAAAACATGACTAATGTCTAAAGATTTTCTAAAACGAAAAATATATATTCTTTGTAAATGATTCTGCCTGTGCCAGCTTACTCCTTATGTTTTACCTTTGTCATCTACTATGGCATTTCCATACTGAACCTTGAATACATTAATTGTTAAATTTTAAGTTATTAAATTATTGTGGTTAATTTGATTTGAGCATATTATTCACAACATATTTATTAATGTTTCTTCATCACATCACTAGGTTCTAATTTCCTTAAGTGTTATATTTTCTACAGTTTACATTTTACTAATGGTTTTGCACTTCCATGTATCATGCTTTACATTCTATGGCCAAAAAAAAAAAGGTTTCTTTCTAATTTTATACCCAGCAAAAAGCCAGTCCTGAACACTTCTTAGAGCTCCTTGAATCTTTTTGTTCTAGCCACAGAAAAGGCTGAAAGGCTTTAATGATTGTGTGATGCCTGCCATTTCCAGCTCTGATTGGAAGATGCTTGTTATATTCTCAAGTAGTTTTTCATGGCTCTTTATTTTGTGACAGTCATGGCCCTTAGGGAAGTAGGCAGAGGGGGCTCCTGATACCGCAATGTTGGACTCTTCAGAGAAATGGAAAACACCTTTTTCAGTACACTTAAGCATGCAGTACTAGAGTATTCGGAATTTCCATTAAATAATATAACCTGTGAACCTCACAGATTGCTTCATTTATAAATCTCAAATTGGACAAGTGTGCAAAACTTACTGTCGCATATAGCCAGCCTGTTGCCACCAATAAACTGTGTTGTCCATTTGTGTTGTGTGGCAGCACTGCATTCCTCGAACAGCCGTGATCTTCTAAGAAAGCTGAAATCATAACCCTGTTTGCATGGAAAGATTAAATATAGAAAAATAAATGTGTTGTTTTGTCATGATGGTTCGTACCCTATTGGCCTGGATTCTGGTTTTAAGCTTTTTGTCAATATCTTGGGTTGTCCACTGGGAGGTGCTGATGAATCATTGGGTTCTGTCAATTGAAGTCTGTTAAACACATAATGTGTTTACTTCACAAACTTGCAGATACAACTATTTGGGCCTGTCCCAATACCCACACTTGTAGTGTTTGAATAGTGTTATAAAAATGCAAGTGAAGTTTTTACATAGCTTCATTTGATTTTCAATACTTTGCACTTTAAAATAAACTTCTAAATGTCTCCAAGGTAGTCTGTGTGTAGAAGTTGGTGCGTCCAGTGTTTTGGGATTTACTGTCCGTAAAGGGTACTGAGCTTTGCCATTTATCAGACCTGAAACAAGCTTGCCACTTGACATGTGCACTTACTCTTAAGTGGCCAAGACCGCAAGTGAGGGTATTGGAACAGGCCCTAAGAGAACTAACTCTTTAAGGCTTCTGTACACAGCAGAGTTAAAGCTGCTCTGTGCCTGCTCAAAATGCTGTGTAAAGGCATAATGTTGCATAAAAGCAAGACCAGATTATGCCTGCTCTGACCCACCTCAGCTCCTAGAATCAAAGTATACAATTGAAATCGCTGTGTAAATGCATTTATGCCACCTCTGCTGTGAGCAGGAACCTTGGCAGTGGAAATTTGGCATTAAATTTGGGAGCGGAACACCGCTATATTTCTGCTGCTCCATAAACACCATCTGTCAGAGATTGAATTGTAATTCAGCGTGTCTGCTGTTTTTGTCCAGACCAATGTGAGGATCGAACCATATTTTTTAAACTGATTGCATGCATTGTTTTAATTGTTAACTGGAGGAACAATAAGAAGCTAATGTGCTTCCTAATGTGTATTAAAAAATCGTAGAATAATAGGGTATCTAAAATATTATATAATCAAATGTTTAATGTGTGTGTATATATATATATATATATACATATTGAATTTGAAAGTTAATCCAAAATGTGTTTAAAGCACAGTACTGTATCTGAAAGTATATATATACAGTGCTATGCATAAGTTTAGACACCCATACTAAAGTTGACTAAAAAGAGGAATAAAAAATCATCTTTTGGAAACTGAACTTAAAGCCTTAATTTAAAAAATTAGGAAAAATCCAACCTTTAAGGACACCAATTTTCTTTGTGAATGAATAATGCATCGTAAATAAATAAATGTTCTTTCTTAAAATACAGGGTGCATAAGTTTGGACACCCCTATGTTAAATTCCCATAGAGGCAGGCAGATTTTTTTTTTAAAGGCCAGTTACTTCATGGATCCAGGATACTATGCATCCTGATAAAGTTCCCTTGGCCTTTAAAATAGCCCCACATCATCACATAGCCTTCACCATACCTAGAGATTGGCATGGTTTTATTTCAGTTAGCCTAATAGCTAGTTTGATTTGCATTGAGAGATGATCTTATGGAAAGTACCCCATGCCAATCTCTAGGTATGGTGAAGGCTATGTGATGATGTGGGGCTATTTTAATTCCAATGGCCAAGGGAACTTTATCAGGATGCATAGTATCCTAAACAAAAAATTTAAAAAAATACTTAAAAATAAAAATCTGCCTGCCTCTATGGGAATTTAACATAAGGGTGTCCAAACTTATGCACCCTGTATTTTAAGGAAGAACATTTATTTATTTACGATACATTATTCATTCACAAAGAAAATTGGTGTCCTTAAAGGTTGGATTTTTCCTAATTTTTTAAATTAAGGCATTAAGTTCAATTTCCAAAAGATGATTTTTTATTCCTCTTTTTAGTCAACTTTAGCATGGGTGTCTAAACTTATGCATAGCACTGTATATATATATATATATATATATATATATATATATATATATATATATATATATATATATATATATATATATATATATATATATATATATAATGTGCTCTGAAAGCAGTGAGACTAATGTACATACTGCATTGCACATAGGTTTGCAGTAGATCTTTTTCTTATCCGTCACAGATACACACAGCAGTCCTCCATCCTCGGGCAGTGTTGGAGCTGTGCAGTTTTTTGGCATTAACGTCCGTAACTCTGCAAAGACAGGATATGTTTGTACTTTTATGGATATAAATATTAGCTGTGTTTAACTTGCTGTCCTAACTATATTTGAAAGAAATAGAATATATGGTACACATCTGATAATTAGGTGCTGTGCTATATTTGCAATTTTAAAACATATTAGGATAAGGGATATACGGCACTGTGTTGAAGTTTTGGAAAAATAGCATAGCATGTGATATATGCTAAAATATTAAGTAACATAAGGATGAGCTGAAAGGATGTGATGGGTTTTTCTTTAATCTCTTTGATATGTTGTTTGGAAATGTTGTTTTTGGAAGGAGAGATACAGACTGAATTACCTTTGTTTTGTTGCTTCTGGATGATATCAGTCAGCATTTGTAGTTGATTAAAAATTGTTGCGGTTTGATTTGTTTTCCATGTATCAGAAATAATTGTTTCCAAACAATTTTTCAAATCCTACAAAAAAAAAAATTATATATATAAAATATCGTACTTTTTTTTTTTAGATGTGCCTGCAATAGTCCAAACTGAAAGTACCATTATTTTATTACGATTGTTTACATAGTGTTTTAGCTGTCGATACAGAGATGCTGTACCTGAAGGTTTTTGTTGATTATCTCAAAAGAGAATTCAGAGGAATTGCAGGAAGTATTCTGTCCATGAGCTCTAGTCAAGAGAAACGCTGTAAAAGAACCACAAAGACATCTCAAAATTGTCATAGAGAAATTAGAATCAATTCATTTAAGATTTAACATGAAGTATAGTAACCGAAACAATGCTTACCAAAGACCAAGAAAAGCATCTTCAATGTTCTGCTTATTGTTGTAGATTTCATGTTGTTTGTGCTGTTGGGAAAAGACTGTGATGTTAACCTCTTAATCTTTCTATTTGGGAAAATATATTGCATCATAGGTTAATGTACGCTCATCTTGTTGACCAAATTACAACACACCTGCCTTGAACAATCAGAAGAAAGAGTCAGTTTAGTAGTTCATTTTGAATCAGACAACATGCTTTGCTTCCACTGTTCAAATAGAATAGACTAACTGCCAAAACAACAATTAGTCTGGGAACCTTCATAACTTCATTTTTTGTTGTCCACATCTGTTTGCTTTGATGTATTTTGCACCCTGGATTACTGAGTTTTTTTTTTTACTCAACAGTCTATGGTTTAGTACGTTTTAAAATATAGTATTCTTAAAAATATATATAACAACATATTATTATTATTATAACCTTTATTTAACCAGGCAAGTCACTTAAAGGGATAGTTCACCCAAAAATGAAAATTATCCCATGATTTACTCACCCTCAAGTCTACTGTAGGTGTATATGACATTCTTCTTTTAGACAAATACAATCGGAGTTATATAAAAAAAAATGTCCTGGCTCTTCCAAGCTTTTATAATGGCAGTGAATGGCCGTTTCTGTTTTGAAGTCCATAAAAGTGCATCTATCCATCATAAAAGTGCTCCACACGGCTCCGGTGGGTTATTAAAGGCCTTCTGAAGAGAAGCCATGGGTTTTTGTAAGAAAAATACCCATATTTATAACTTTATAATCTAAAATAACATACTACGCAAGTTGACTTGAGCCACAGAGTAACGCATGTATGACATATGATGTAGGAGTATTGTAAGCTTAGACGCCTCTCGCGGTTTAAACAAATAGGGCTGTGCAACAAACTGAAGCTCCTCTTCTATTATATAGAAATCCTCCGACATTTCTCTTCAAAATTTCTAATTCACGACCGGTGTTTTGTTTTGCTCTTTCCTCTGAGCTTCCACGTTCGTCATTACGTTGTGTGTCGAGTCAGGGGTTAGTCTTCCACCGTAAATCAATGCGTACGGCCGTCTGTCGGAAGCCAGTGATACTAATTTATAAAGTTTTAAAAGTTTTAAACACTCCCTATAGTTTTTTAAATGCAGAGATTGAAATATAGGACTTTAATTTTCATATATATGAAAAATATATGACTTTCCAGTTATTTGGAGCAGCAAAGCCAAAAGCTGAGCGATTAGATGATCTGGTTGAATATGTACGTTAGTACATATTTATAAATATATATGTACTTAACCTTATAAATAAAAATACACCAGTTTATTTTCCGTCTAATATGTAATTACGTCCAATTTAAAAGGGAATACAGTTCCCTTGCATTAGTTGCATTAATAATGACTCTAATAGTTGCATGATATAACACATCTAATTGTTCTAAAACACCTTTACATGCATTCCTATACACTACATCACTGTAGTCAAATAATGGTAAAATAGTGGTTTCAACAAGATATTTCTTGGCTGATGTAGTAAACGTAGATCTATTTCGATATAAAAAAACAAGTCTAGATGTACCTTTCTTCTGAAGATTCATTATATGATCAGTAAAAGTTAAAGAGCTAGAACTAGAAAAAGAGCTAGAGCTTAAGACATTTGTATGAAGATACCACTACCATTCAAAAGTTTGGGGCCAGTAAGATTTTTTTAAGTTAATACATTTATTCAGACACATTAAACTGATCAGAAGTGACAGTAAAAACTTGTATATTGTTACAAAAGATTTCTGTTTTAAATAAATGCTTTTCTTTTTAACTTAAATCTATTATCTATCAAACAAATCCTGAAAAAGGTCATGTGACACTGAAGACTGGAGTAATGGCTGCTGAAAATTCAGCATTGCCTTCACAGGGAAAAAAATACATTCTAAAATATATTTCAATGGAAAACAGTTATTTTAAATTTTAATAATATTTCACAATATTACTATTTTACTTTATTTTTTGGTGATCATAAGAGACTTCTTACAGATCAAGTAAGGGCCAGAGTCAAGCTAAACAGATGACGACAGCGCTGCGACGTCGAAGTCATTAGGAAACATTGCAAGATGGTTATGGATGAATACCAGTTGTTTGAAACGGCTTTGGCCGCTAGTGTAAGTGTATGACAGTGTATTGCAAGTGTATGACATTTGGTATAGAAATAAACAATGGTAATTAAGTGCTTTTCCTAAAAATGAGAAAGAAAATACAGGGTATTAAAACAGTATGATCTACAAATAAAGTCAGTATGTGAGGCTAAATAGATGTGTTTTAGTCTGAATTAGGTAAGATGAGTGCTTCCATTTCAGTTTCCACAAATCCCTTCACTCGATTGGGATGTTCTCTTTTGTTTTGGGCGGCAAGTGCAGTAACTGTAACATCGGGCATATTTTGTAGTATTAAACACATATTTATACCAACTTCATCAGGCTCTGAAAATTCTTCACAAAGAATGGCCTTCTCAGCTGCCATAGTTGCAACTCTTGCGTCATCAGAACAGTGTGTTCAACGCATCACCGTTTCTGTTTAAAAAACGTTATGCAACGTTTTGTCGGGGCTGAACGCAGCCCTGGAGTACCCCCAACACTGCACGTTTTCTTTTTCTCCCTAATCAAACCCATGTGATAATGAGCTGATGAGTTGAATCAGGTGTGTTTGATTAGGGAGAAAAAGAAAACGTGCAGTGTTGGGGGGTACTCCAGGACAGGTTTGGGAACCACTGTTTTAGATTTAGGTCTGGATTTCCAGGCTAGATCTCTTCTGCAGTAACCTTTATTGACTGCGAGTTCATCTTAAAGTTAATCTGTACTGTATTAGTGTGTTTCAGGCAGTAAAAGTATGTAAGACTGTTGTCAAACAATTCACTAGAGGGAGCACTACTTTTGGGGCTAATGAATATTCACTCTGCAAGAATACCTAGACATTAAATCATGCCTCAGAGGACTGCTCGCTCAAACAAATTAAATGATAATAATTACTTTCTTCTCTAATTGCTCGTTTGTTTAATTTAAGGATTAATTACTGCAGTACACAGCATGATGACAAAGGCTTTAACTAAACTCATTTCACTTGATTGCAGAGCCTTTAGTTCATTGTGTCTTTGAGGGAGAATGCTGTTTTAATGAGAGCTCTCCTGTTGTGGCTTAAGAGGTTTGGAAGGGATGATTGTATGCCTGTGATGTCCTAACCTATTCTTTAAGTATCTTCACATAAAAGCGGCTTAAACCCAGCTTTACATTATTAAATGTTTAATGCCCAGCCACTGGCCTGCAAGCCAAAAAGAGTGCCACTTTTCTGTCATTGTCATCAAACATTTGTTGAGTACTTAAAGCTACTGATTGCAATGTAATTCTTTTTCAGCCAAATAATTGGGGTTATGTTCATTTTGTATTTTAGTAATGACTTTCAAACTAAAGGATTTATGTCTTAGCAGTATAAGAAAATTAAAATGTAGCTGCTCAAGCTTGAGAACTTGGGAAAAAATGTTGCATTTTTCTGATTTTAATTACTGAGCATAAATCATAGTTCTTTATCTATTTTCAGTCGGAGGCAATTAACTGCGAGAGCCTGGCAGAAGGACAATTGGCAGTTTTATACACAAATTAGCAGAAAATGTTTCTGAAACAGTGTGTACATCAGTGTGCTTTGGTTTTGTTTGACTCATTTCAGTGGCATCTTTTATTTAAATGGGAGATGGTAATACAAAGAAATCACTGTGAGAAAGACAGGGAGAGATTTGAGGTGTGCTCAGGCGCTTTGTGAATCATAAAACATGTTCTCTCTGGAATTTGGAGGCCTGGGACCTCTGCCAACACACTGTCACATCTGAAACCACGGATGTACTCACTAATATCACAGAGAGATTGTTGATGCTAATGGTTGTCTAAGGGGCATTTACAGATTAATATTTAAAACGTTTTTTTTTTAATACGATCTTAAAAAGGTTCTTTCTTGTAATGTTGCTGAAGGATTTCATCAGCCAAAGTATTGCTTGAAGACACACAGGATGCACCAAACACAAATGGGCTTTTTATGGTTACCTTTTTTTAAAATTTAGAATATAATGTATTGGAAAAGTATAGACGCATCTTGTCACACAAAGTGAATTTTGTTTTGCACTAGTAAACAATTAATTTAATATTTTCTAAGTTTTAGAAGTGAAGACCGAACATACCATTGCACGTGTAGGCCAACATATATATTATTATCCTCCATATGACATTCTACCCTTGAGTTATAGTTTTCATTTAACTTTACACAGCTGTAAATACATACCTAACACCTAACACATTTATCTAACACATAAAAGTGCCTGGATTGAGCAAGATCCCTATTAGATTCTATCTCTTCTTTTTGTCATAAGCACTTGATTGGCCTATTGTGACAGGGAATTAAATAAAGATACTGCTCAGATTGAATTCATTTGTTTCCCCTTTTTCGCCACCGAATAAAAAATACTTTTTTAATTTAATAATAATTGTTTATATCTTGCAATTTCTGTCTTTATAACTTGCAATTGCAGTTCTTTCTTTTTTTTCTCAGAAATGCGAGTTTTTTTTTTCTCAGAAATCTGAGAAAAAACATCAGGATTGCGCAATATAAACTCACAATTAAACTCACTATTTTAAAGGTTTTTATTTTAAAATATGTCCCTGATCCATAAACTTTGAGAAGTTAGCCTTTACAATAATTTAATTTTCTTAGCTATAGTAAGCTTAGCTATCCTGAATGTTAAATGTTGCATTATTTGACACATTTGAAATCAGTAATATCAGTGTAAAGGCTCATTCAGTCCAAGAACAGTAACTATAAAGATAACTATTACAATAACTAAATTAGTGTCCACACCAACACACAATATTGTTCTGTTTATCCTTAGTGTGTGTTGCAATCTGCCGCTTTAAATGGTTCAACTCTTTAAAGCAGGATTACTTCTGATTGGCTGTCAATGTTTCTATCATTGATCAGCTGGAAAAAAAAATCATTCTGAAAAGTGATTCCAATAATATCACTTCTCTGTGCCATTATCATTATAGTTGTGGTGTGTGAACTCTTTTTTTTGTTTTTTTTTGAACGATTTTTAGACCTATATCTTTATCATTATCGTTATAGTTATTGTCCTTGGTGTGAACGGGCCTTAAATCAGCAAACCTTCATTGCTGAAGTGTCCAGTCTTTCCTCGCTGTCATCAATTTAAAATGGTTTGTGTGTCACCAGAGTGACATTTTCACTATCAACAAGCTATTGATCTTTCTTCATTCTAATATTTAATGTTAATGCTTTTGATTGATTCATCCCTGCATGGCTTACGTTGGTTTAATGGAAGTCTTTTATTTTTACGGAAATTGAAGCTATTACAAATTTAGTATCTACTCAGACTAATTATGGTGTTAAACGGGTACACATGAACAGGGTAGATTTGGCATGTGCGATTAAAGTGACAAGTTCATAAAGTTTCAGTCATTTTACTTAAATAGATGGGAGAATATAAAATGGATGGGTAAGAGTTAACTCATAATGTAAGTGTAACTCATGTGTTTAACAGAGTTTTAACAATCTGAAAGATAGACTGGCAGCAAGAAGACATAGCTTTGAAGTAATGCAGAAGTTTATATTTTCTATAAGAGAAGATACAAAACAGTGGGAGCTGACATGGCAATGTATTGAATGTTTCATGTTCATGTGTGTAGAGAAAAGTATAAAAGAGACGAAAGTAGACTTAAAAGGGAGTATAAGGAAGGAGGGTTTGGTTAATAGCATGTCTTAAGCAGTATACTCAACGGAGAAATTTGTGTAGCTGGGAATTTGGCATGGACCGAGTGTTAGCCAATCATTGTTATAGAGGGTCCCAGGCAGTAATCTATCCAATATGCCCCCACAGCTGGAAACCTTCTCTGATGTATGCTTAGATAGAGGAGCTCAAGGGCAAAATCTGATGCAAGGCCTCACAAGGGCCATGGTATTTATAGACTTGGCATAAAGCAGAAGGAGTGAGGGTTCATGATGCCTCAACACAGACTAACTTACTCAAGGGAAGGGATTGAGAAAGACGGTTAGTTTTCTTTCTTTTCCCTCTTCTCACCTTTTTCAGTCAAAAAGTAGCTGCGTCCTTGATCAAATTAAATAGTAATTGCTGTTCTGTGTTGAGCTTCCAGAAATCGGTCATGAATGCCTGTTTGAAATGTAACAATACAGTACCTGTCAAAAGTTTGGAAACTTTACCATTTTTTTTATGTTTTTGAAAGAAGTCTCTTGTTTAATTAAAAATACAGTAAAACCAGTTATATTGTGAAACACTATTACAATGTAAAACAATTGTTTTGTATTTTAATCAATTTGAAAATGCATTTATGCCTGTGTCAGTATCGTACTCAAGCATTTGGTACTTAAGAAACATTAATTATTATTATTATTGTCAATGTTGAAAATAGTTTTTGGAAACAATGATCAAATATTTGTTATAAGATTTTAAAAAAGAGAAAAATGTATAATTTTATTCATCAAGGATGCATTAACGGAACACGCCGACTTTTTGGGACTTTAGCTTATTCACCGTATCCCCCAGAGTTAGATAAGTCCAGACATACCTTTTTCATCTCCATGCGCGCTATAACTGGAGCCGTTTACCTCCAGTCTTTGTGCTAAGCTAGGATAGCGGTGTCAGACAGAGTTACGGCACGCACGGAGATGAAAATGGTATGTATGGACTTATCTAACTCTGGGGGATACGGTGAATAAGCCAAAGTCCCAAAAAGTCGGCGTGTTCCTTTAAATTGATCAAAAGTGACAGTAAAGACATTTATAATGTTACAAAGGTTTCTATTTAATAAATGCTTTAATACATTTTATAAATAAATGTAATAAATGCCATTCATTGAGCTTTCTGTTCATCAAAGAATCCAGATTTTTTTTCACAGTTTCCAAAAAAATGTTAGGGAGCACAACTGTTTTCAAAATTGATAATGATAATAAATGTTTCCTGAGCAGCAAATCAGCGTATTAGAATGATTTCTGAAGGATAATGTGAGGCTGGAGACTGGAGTAATGATGCTGAAAATTCAGCTTTGCCATCACAGGAATGAATTACATTTTAAAATATATTCAAATATAAAACAGTTATTTTAATTTGTAATAATATTTCACAGTATGCCGTGGGCTGGGGAGCAAATTAGATTTCTTTCAAAAACAGTCAAATTAAATTGTAATGTTTCCAAACTTTTGGCAGGTACTGTACTGTATATTCCATTGCTATCTCACGACCAATTCGTACGAGTGATTAAAAGGTGGCTAATTTGTACAAATTCGTACGACCTCAGTTGTACAATTTGTCTAAACCCACGTGATGGTTAGGTTTAGGGGCAGGGTCAGGGGAATTCATATGAATTGGGCAACTCGTAAAATATGTCCTAAAAATCGTACTAATTCGTACGAGTGAGGTCGTATGAATTCGTACGAATTAGCCACCTTGTAAAATTCGTATGAATTGCCGTGAGATCGGGTTGTATATTCTTAATTTTTCTGCACATAGAAGCTTTTGAATGGTTTGACCGATAAATGTTAATAACTTTTTCTTTTTTTCCAAAAGGATAGCGTTGCAGCACAGTTTAGTAAGATACTGGAAACTTTGAGTTTACCGAATGGCCTACTTAATTGTTCACCTAATGTTAGCAGTAGCAGTGCGTACAATTTGCAATAAAAGTTGTCAATATGACAACATAGCATATGCTGTCATTCATTCATTATTGTTGTGATCAGTATTTAAAATGAAAGAAGAGGTAGAGACTATTTTTGACTGTCCCAGGTAAGATTCAGTCACCTTTGGGATTAACTTATGAGTCAAATCCACCCTTGGGCATTCTAAGCATATAGCATTTTCTGCTCTATGAGTGGTGCAAAGCAGTAAAGAACCAGGAAAATGGCCATGTCACAGCTGCTTTGGCTCAAAGCTGCGAGTTCACGTGGAGGAAAAGGGAAAAAAACCCTGCTGGCATTTCAACACGAGAACACCTTAGCCAATGCTTGGTTAAGCATCCTTCTCCAGTGCTTTCCTAATTCTAAATGTCACCAGTGTCCTTAATGCTTTTACACTCTTTCCATCAGAAAAGCCATTTCTTTGGGTTGGGGCTTCATTGGCTTCTCACTTCATGTCCCATAATCATTTTTAGCTTTGAGTTTCTAGATTGGTCTGTTTGAGAAAATCATTGGCACACTCAACATCATTTACCATTTTTCAAAATGTAATTTTTTCCTGTGATGGCAAAGCTGAATTTTCAGCATTGTTACTCCAGTCTTCAGTGTCACATGATCCTTACAAATCATTCTAATATGCTGATTTGCTGCTCAAGATACTTTTCTTATTATCCTTGTTAAAATGGTTGTGCTGCTTAATATTTGTGGGCAAACATGATACATTTTTTCAGGGTTTTTTGAATAAAAAGTAAAAAATAACAATGTAATTTTTTACAATGTAAAAGTCTTTTCTGTCGCTTTTGATCGATTTAATGCATACTTGCTGAATGGCAGTATTAATTTCTTTCAAAAAATTTAAATGATTATAGATGCAACACACTGCCAACTATAACTATATTATGGTCTCAGGTTTGTGTTGTTGGTTGTTAAAAAATAAGATTTATAATATATTTGTGTAGAATAGCAACAGATGTTGGTAGACAATCAGTGGCTTATGCTTTGTGGTAATGTTAATTTAGACTATAGTTCTTTCAATCTCTGGATTGACTTTTTAATCAAAACGCCCAACTAGATCACAGACTAGATCATTTTTAAAAGCAAAACTTTGTTAAATGTAAATATGCCTTGAGTGGCTTTAATGCATGCACTTTGTAGCACATGCAATCCCTCATCCCAAACATAGCATCATCCATATAGTGCAGCCAGTGTGCGTGACATCTGCAAACCTGCAGTGCCCAAAGAGCTGTGTAATGAAGCATATAGTGACCCAGTTTAATCTACCCAATGACTATATTTTCATATAGTTACGCAGTCACTTCCCCCACTAAAGCTTTTATGCCGCCTCACAATACTTGTGTGAAGTGATTTTTTTTTTTTAATCTCCAGTAGTGCAGGCAAGTTGAACGAACACTATTATTTGATTATTTTGAAGTCAGAGTAATTCACTGTAAAATGCAATTCCCTGATAGTTTTTTCATGAAGGATGCTAGTTGTACTTGTTAAGGATGTGCAAAATGACATAAATCACTAGCCTCTATCCTAAGCTGCGAGTGCCATATGACAGATTCCTCTGAAATGCTGATTGGCTGATGACACCACAAGAATGTGCACAATCCCAAACCCTTCAGACAGGGAGAAAATGAGACCATTTGATACTGAAAAAACATAGAGTGAGTAAATCTACCATTCTACCATTATAACTAACAGATATCAAGAAAGAAACATACTTAAAAGTATAGCTCATCCCAAAATTTATATTTTCATTTATTCACTTCAATTTTTATTCACTTGTCATTTCAAACCTTTACACATTTCTTTCCTCTGTAAAACACAAAATAAGATATTTTGAAACAGTTTTGGTGCACAATGACTTCCATTGTATGGACAAAAAAACTCTCAAACACTCAAAGTTGTACAGTTCTGGACCGGACATGAGGGTGGGTAAATTATGACAGAATTTTCATTTTTGGGTGAACTATCCTTTAATATGCACCAAACTATCATAGAGACCTTCATAGTGTGTATAATAATGGGAATATTGCTCACAGTAGGTGATTTGAAGTCTCTCGCTGCTAATTTGATTGGATTTGTTTGTTTAGCACCATATTTTCTGTTTCGTGCATGCCCTTTGCCATTATCGTTGTGGGGAATTGACTTTGTGTTCTTATTAGAGGCACAGCAGGCCTCAGTTGAGATCCACCTCCATCGGTTGCATCTGTCAGCCTGGTGTGCTGGGGATGACTGTTACAGTAAATGGCTCATGTGAAATCTTGACAGGTATGAGGTCAACTTTTTATTTTTTTAACCAAGGGCAAGCTTTTAGCATCATCTTTACTACAATACAAGGACGACTATGTAGTGCATTTTTCTGAGAACGTGTGTGCTCGAGTATACCATGTGAATGTTGTGGTTCATAGACCAAACTATGCAGAAAAATTGCTTTTTCTGAACCATTCTGACCCCCATTAGACTACAGCAGGATAGATTTGGCTTGTGGTTTGGATTCTGTTAGAAATCTTGCCTAATGGATGAATCTAGGTTTCATTGAATTGTTGGGGCCAGTTATACTACAGTTTTATAGCGACTGTACATTATACTGAAGTTTAATTTAACATTTTTAACTTCTAAAAGAGAATCTCTCCTCTGTGAAGTTTCCTTTGGATGTGATTTGAATGTGAGCACATTCGTTGGCTTTTGGCATGCTTCACTATTTTCTTTAATTGGATTCTTCATTAGAGCGCAGAGCAGAGAGGAAATGCAAGGATGATGGGACATTTGACAGCTGTGAGATGTGCATTGTCCCTAACATCATTGTAAGCCTTACTCGTGTATTATAGCTGTCACAAATCTTAACGTGCCACACCTACATTTTTGCAAAACTCTAAACATGTATATGTACAATTCACTGCAGTGTCTAGCTGAAATGAACACTACTGTAGAAGCAGTAAAACACTTTTTTCCCTCCCCTTTTCACACAGATAATGACTATGGGGAAGATTATTGATTAATAAAGAAAGATTTTTGCACAGTTCCTTGCACAATACTATATTCTGACCTCAACACTTTTACTATGGAGCATAATTTGTAAACGAATACATTTTGACATTGGAATCACATAACCAGCTCTATATGCAGAGCTGTTCTGATGTAGTAAACTTGCTCAGTAGCTCACCTGAATCAGCATTGCACGTACGAAATGGAGCACTTGGGCTTGAAATACAAGTCAGAATAAAAGACCTTAAAGACTAGAAGCAAGCTAAAAGGGCATGGCTGCTTCAGAAAATGTGTTTTTCAAACACAATAGAACTATAGCCTTTTAGCGCTACTCATCGGACATTATGTATTGTACAACAACCAACGTGCCATATTCACATTCATCTGTTTCGGATGAAACTGAACTCCCATTTAGTGCCACTCAATGGACATTTAACTTGGGAATTATCGCAAAACAAGCAAGAAGCAATGTAGTATCTTTTTCCAGTTTTTCCAGTTTTTCCAGTTTCCATGTTTTTCCAGTTAGCCTTAGTTGTCTTTTTGAGACTTATTCAGTCTTAGAGGTGGCGATATACCAGTAGACACAATAAACCGGTAGAAATTTGTCAACTTTTATGTGGCGTTGCCGTCCTGCGCTGTCACAAAAGCTTATCATTTGAATGTGTTTTTAAGCTTGCACTTTAAAAACAAGTGATTTTAAACCGTTCAAGTACAATAAGCAGCGAAACAGAACACTTTTTGTATATGTGCTGAGAGACAGTTTCTGAGCACACACACCTGAAACTCGTGCAGATAAAGAAATGTCTGAGTTCTATTTGGTGCTATATTGGGCTTGAGCGGTCAAATATACACACTCATGTGTCAAAATGCCCGTCTTTGCGAGTTAACAAGTAAACATAGTCCTTTATGTCTTAAGTAAGCATAAACAGTTTGGTCTTGACTTAATCACATTTTTAACTTTAATATGAATGTCAATTTATGTAGTAATTCTATTTCTAGTGCTTACTGTTTTTCAGGTAGTTCTATTTCATTTGTGTTTATTGTAGTCTTTTGTCCTATTGCTTGTAATTCATTTGTGTTTTTGTTCTTATTTTAGAACTGACTGGTGTTTTGCCCTCTAACCCTATTCGCTTTACCATTTTTACCCATGTTAAATGAAGGTATCCATCAGGAACATATGGACAGGATGAGCACAGATGGCATTTCGATGCCTACTTCTCTCTGCTTGCAGGCCCAGATAAGCCTCACACTCCATCTCAGCCCCAGATGTGAATGGCTCTTTGGGGATTCCTCCTATTTTAAGAAACACTGGAGTTGTTATTCCCATACTTAGCCTTTAATATGAAATAGAATTTACAATATTCCTAATTATGCATTGCATATAGCATAGAATTCCCCAGTATTGATTTACAGAGCACAGTTCTTATCTTTGTGTGTTTATGCATGTGGGTCGCTCATGTGCACATCATGTTCAGGGTCAGAGAGATAAGAAGGAAAACAGACAGGAGACGACATACTGTGTGGGAACAGAGAATACTTCCCATGAATGGAGAAGTGTGGTGGTTTTAGACCCAGCAGGGGTCTGTGATTGTAACACTCTAATGATAATCTGAGATAAAAACAGCTTTTCTCACAGAGTACCTCTTAGTATAAAGTATAGGGTAATTTATTGTACTTTTCTTTGATATTGGAAATTGTATATCCTTATGGAGAGGTAATTAACTCTTGTAGGTGTGATTATTATTATGCTTTTAAACACAATATAAATTGTGACTTTGTTGGTGATTGAAGATGTAAGTACAGTGAAAATACCAGAGATGGATAGGCTTACATGCAGAGATCTGATTTCGACCGCAAAAATGGTTTGCTTGATATTTTTAGCCATTCAAATGGAAGTGAAATATAAGCTGGTGGCTGTGAGGTTAATAAAGGGATAGTTCGCCCAAAAGATGAAGACTGTCATCATTTACTCACCCTCATTTTGTTCCAAACCTGTTTGACTTTCTTTGTCCTGTGGGAACACAAAAGTCTTCTTCTTACAGAGGTTAACTGTTACAGAAGCATTTAGGAAAAACAGTTGCTAAACTGATTAGAAATTGTGGCTGCCTTTTCCAAGTCTTTATGAGAACAAATGAATTAAGACACTGTGCAGCGTTTGTGTCTGTACATATAGGGTCAGTGGTTCAAAGCTTTTGAAGGGCGCCAATTGTGATGATACACTGGGGCTCTAATTAAAACTAAAGGTTCCTCTTTTTACACTATGCATAGCAGTTCTGCCCTTGAGTATCAAAAATTGTGCAAATTGCTCCAGGGTTGCTACAATACCGCATTTTGTTCTCTCTATAATGTATAGAGAGTAATAAAGCTGATGTAAGCAGCACACATTTATTTCAGTATTGACATTTTCTATTCAATAAGTCTGACTGATTCCAGACAGAATTTTTATTTTATTTTTATTTAGCTATAGTTTGGAGTTAAGGTTATGTGTTCATGTAAATTCATTACCATTTGGATGTAAATGTTTCCCCTCCTCATGCAAGTTAGTTTTCATGATTATCAAGTTTGCAATAATTCTCAGTAGCTCACTTGCAATAATCATTTTAGGTTACACTCTATGATAAGGTGTCCGTGTTACAGTGTAATTATACTGAGTAATAATAATTAACTACACTTACTATAGGGTAAGGATTAGGCTGTGGTTTAGGATTTGTTGCATCATGTAATTATTGACTATTTATAGTAATTGCTATAACTAAATGTTACCCATTTTATTATCTATGTCTGTTATTAAAGAATCTACTCAATGTAGTAACCCAGAAATCACTTAATTTTAAAGTGTTAATGTGCTGCTTATGTGTTTGGTGTGAAACTGACCTAACAACACTTTTACTACTATAAAGGGCCATATTGTCCTAAAAAAAAAAAAAAAATTATACAGTTTTTAATGTTAAATGTCCAGGCTATTGTTTCATCGTGTTTTACTGAGCGATTTATGCCTATTCCTGTTCAGCCAGCATTCTAACCAAAAGAAATGCTCTAGAGTCTGAACTCGTGTCTTTGGATACTAGGACTGGCATTCATCAAGCTGTCACTTCAAAACTCTTCATTTCATTCCTCTTATTGCTATTTAAATGAAACTGTAATTACTGAAATCATGTATTGCTTTGTTATTAAATACTTTTTGCAACCTCCTTTTGCCAGATAACAGATCTGAGTCTTCTCCTATAATGCCTGATGAGTTTGGAGAATAACTGACAAGAGATCAGAGACCATTCCTCCATACAGAATCTCTCCAGATCCTTCAGATTCCCAGATCCATGTTGGCTCTTCTTCTCTTCAGTTCACTCCACTCATCAGGTCAGGGAACTGGGACGGTCATGGCAGAAGCTTCATTTTGTGCTCAGTTACCCATTTTTGTGTTGATTTTGATGTTTGTTTTGGACCGTTGTCCTGATGGAGGATCCAACCACGGCCCATTATAAGATTTCTAGCAGAGGCTGTCAGGTTTTGATTTTTTATCTGTTAGTATTTGCTAGAATCCATAATACCATGTATCTGAACAAGATGTCCAGGACCTCCAGCAAATAAATAGGCCCACAACATTAAAGATCCAGCAGTATATTTAACCGTAGGCATGGGGTACTCTTCATCCCTGTTTGCACCAAACACATCTGCTGGGTTTGCTGCCAAAAAATACTTTTTTTTCGTTTTATCTGACCACAGAATCCGGTCCCTTTTGAAGATCCAGTCGTGTCTGACAACTGAATATGCTGGAGTTTATTTTTGGAGAAGCGAGGAGAATATTTCTTGAAACCCTCCCAAACAACATGTGGGGATGTAGGGGTTGTTTGATCATTTTTTTTTTAGGCTTTCTGACCCCAAGACTCAACTAATCTCTGCAATTCTCCATCTGTGACCCTTGAAGAGTCTTTGGCCACTCAAACTTTCCTCCTCACCGTCCATTAAGACAATATAGACACACGTCCTCTTCCAGGCAGATTCGTAACATCTTTAGTTGATTATAACTTCTTAATTATTGCCCTGATGGTCAAAATGGGTATTTTCAATTATTTAGATATTTTCTTACAGCCACTTTCTATTTTGTGAAGCTCAACAATCTTTTGCTGCACATCAGAACTATATTCTTTGGTTTTACTCATTGTGATGGATGATTAAGGGAATTTGGCCTTTGTGCTTCCTCATATTTAAACTCCTGTGAAACAAGAAGTCATAGCTGGACAATTTCATGTTCCTAGTCATCCTGGTGTGCTAAATAAAGGTAAATATTAATGGGAATATACTTCAGAGATATTTTTCTCATAAAAAATTCTAGGGGTGCCAACAATTATGGCCAGCGTGTTTTGGAGAAAAACATTTATTTCATAATGTGATTTACCCCCCACTTTCAATTCTTTTACTTCAATGCAAGGTTAGATTTTTGCGAATTTTTTGAATGAAAGATCAAAAGGATAAACAATGCAGATTTATTTTTTACAGCCATTTTTTATCATATTTATCAGGGGTGCCATCAATTTTGACCACCACGGTATATTTTTTATATATTTATGGATATTAAGAAAGTATCTCTAGTTGCTCAATCTGACATGAGAAAATTAGCTTTTTCATTCAAAGGTCAATATGTATTTATTTATTTATCTATTGCTGATGTGGATATAAAATATGAGGGTCTAAATGAGTTATTTTATTTCATTTTTTTTAGTCATATGGAAATAAATTGGCTTATTGTATGTTGGTTATGCCATATTGACTTTTTTAAATTAATAACATTATATTAAATAGTTCATCATAGAAGAGGTGAATTAAAGATTTTTGTATTAATTGTATTAATGTATTTTTGAATACATTAAATCTCACATTATAGAACAGCACTGCTTGGATTACTTCTACTTAAAATCATGTGAAAGTGGTGTCGCAAATTGATCCTTGTTTGCAGTGAGTGGCTTTTATCCTTTGCACAATTCACATGTATATCTGTGTAGAGCATTAACATGCTAATGAAAATCTCAATAATCAATCGGTGTTATGAATACACAGCTCTATAAACATATGCTTACCATGTCAAAAGAAGTTGGGATACCTGAAAAAAAAGGGAAAAAAAAGAATCTCCTATCTATCTTTCTTTTTGTGATTTTTGAAGCTTCAAATCACTGGAATCAATAAATCAATAGGCTGAAAACCATTACTTAGAATTATAGGCAAGCCACCATATGGGAATAAGCTGACACAATCATGAAAGCAGCCTTCGTTATAGCCTATTGACTAAACTGCCAAGGAGTTAAGCTGGCGAAAAACTCACTGGACAAACATGTAGAATAAACACTGCACTGAAAGAGAAAGACAGTGGAAAGGCAATAGAGAAAGTTGTAACTTAAAGTGAAATATATCCTCAGCTAATAGGATTAGAGCAACAACAGGATGTTATTAAAAACTGGACACTGGAAGAGTCATTGAAAGAAAGGTCGATCTGATGCGATTTCACTGTTCTTTTCTAAAGCACTGCAAGGTTTTTCTTAAGTAGTTTTTCAAGAGTTGAATTTTATAACCTCAAGGTTTGCAGGTGTATTAAAATAACTGACACATGCTGCATTTCTCAGACAGTCCTCTGGGTGTCAGTGTGGTTTTGTCCATGTGGCTCTGGCATCTGTGATCCTGGCATTACCGCCTTCCCTAAACACACATATTTTCCTGTTTCTCCGTCACATCACAAATCTGTGAGAAATTAATCATTGAAATGCATTGTAAAACCTATGATTGAGCAAAATTGCTCATCAACCAAATGTTATTGTGGTCCTATCATTTGTTGTTTCCTCCAGTAGCCTACAACACTCTCTGAAGTGACGATCCAAGAGTCCTCTCTTGAGTCCAGAATCTCTTCCACTTTCCTCAGCAATAATACAATGCAGTGTCTGTAGTCCAAATGAGCCTTTTTGGACAAAGCCAGGGCCAGGAACTGCCAGAGACACACACTTTCTCTTTTTCTCTCAGTGATTTTTTTTCACTTCCTCTCTCCATCCATTTCTCCCTCTCTCACACACACTCATTCACCCACACACATGTAAAGCAGGTCATTAGTATGCTTGTTGGTCACCTCTCTTTATCAGAAGTGTAACCAAGCTTTATTGAAAAATAAGCCAATCAGCAAGGATGTTGTCATTTGGAATTTGGTATTTTTGGACATGACTTTCAGCTCACATTCTCATTTTCCTGTGTAATATATCTCGCAGACACATACTTGATCAAGTCCCTCTTTATGTGAATGGTAGAAAGGAGAAGCTGAATATAAGTAGCATGCATCTGCAGTGTTCATTAAAGGCTTGCGCAACAAAATGTATCAAATCTGACAGCGAATCATAAACATTGCTGTCTGATTAATGGTCGCTGCTACTGTTGCTCATACTTGTAGTTAACACTTGTAGCTATGTAGAAGTATTAAACTTCGGTCCTTAATGCTTCTTGCACCATTTGCGTTACAGTCAGAATGCTGTCTTAAAGCCAGTAAGCAACAACCTAGAGCACCTTAGAAATAACTCACTAAAAGTGCAGTCACATTTAACGTTCGAAATAGTTTCGCTGTCGAATTAGTTCTCAATAGGTATCCACTAGTGTTGTCACGATACTGGAATTTCCAACTTCAATATGATACCTCGAAAAATATCAATATTCGATACCGTTTTCGATACCACATGGAAAACCTTTTTGATAATTTGAGTAATTTTGTTGTAATAGCTTACACATAGCACAGTGAGGCTGTATTTTGAATCGATGAACTACACTCTTAAGAAAAATGGTTCTAAATGGTACCAAATTAGTGTTCTGTGGCTTGTAACAATAGCAAAACCTTTTTTATAAGGTTCCATGAAGAACCATGCTTTGAAAGTGCTATATAGGATATTAATGGTGTTATTAGTATCTTCATATTATTCATATTACTATTATTATTTTTTATTTTTTTTATAACTTATTTATTAATATTGTTTTTTTAGCCCTCTATCTGCCTGGTCTTATATCTTGTTGCTTCTATTTGGGTTTTACATAAATGTAAATTAGGTCGATTAGGTGCAGGTTGTGTCAATTAGGTGCTTTTATTTTTTATTGACATAGCAGATTGTAGCAAAAATGACAGTGTTCTTACAACAGAGGTTAGCTGAATACATTAATAAATAACAACTGACATTGAACACGATATAGATGTAATAAAGACCAAGTTCCAGTGACATATCTTCACAATCCCCTATGATGTCTTTACGTCCTTCATTATGTGTGTATTCTGAGCAGTTTCTCTCTGCAGATGATGAGGTTATGATACGTGAGTGACAGCATCTGAAATACACAATTGAGTTTCACGAGTTCACACGTACATGGAATCTGATGTAGTATTTATGCGTATTTGGCTTGCTGTCTAGGGGAGGGCTCCGAGCTCGGAATTTGGCCCGAACCCAGAGTACTCCCCCCTTATAATGGGGTAGACCCAGCCGAGTGTGAGGTGATGGGGTGGTGGAGGGATGCTGAGAAACTTGTCGTGAGACTGAAGGTGAGGAAAGGCTTTATTTATACCAGCTGATTGGTTGATTACCTGAACGTGCTCCTCCCGAACTTTGTTACATGAAACTTCATTTAGAGTTACATTGTGTCTCTTCCATTTGATTATGTAAAAACAAATGTTTATGAAGGCCAAAATTAGCAAAAATGGACAGTATGAGGTCATTACCATGTTAAGAGGAAAAAGTTATATAAAGTATAGTATATGGTATAGCTTTAATGTTTTTTGTGACTGGGTATGTGTAGGCATAAAGTCATAATTAAAAGAATCAAACAATATGGATCATAAATTCTCTGTTACTTTCTTTGTGAAGAAGAGAAAATTAGTATCCTTAACTGAACAGAGCTGCTCACACTTACATGTTCTGTTAAACTAAAAAGAGAAAAAGACATGATTGTTAGGAAATGTTTGTTACAATTTTTAAGTCTATCCATCACAGCCTCACTTTCATACCTGTAATGGCGCTGCTCTGAATAAGGTCTATAGCTGAGCTCCAGAAAATCAGTAATGAGGAGGCTTTGACAGTTACAGATTTTTAAACTCTAACACAAAGAACCATTTCAGCATATAAAGGGTTCTTCAGGATGATACGGTACAAAATAGATCTGTTACTACATGTAAAGAACCTTTAAAGGGATAGTTCACCCAAAAATGAAAATTCTGTCAGTAATTACTCACCCTCATGTTGTTCCTACCGCGTAAGACCTTCGTTCATCTTCGGAACACAAATTAAGATATTTTTGATGAAATCTGAGAGCTGATCACTCCTCCATAGGCTGCTAGGTGGCCCAAACTTGCTGGCCCAGAAAAGTTATTAAAGAGATCGTTAATATAGTCCAAGTGACTACAGTGGTTCAATCTTAAGTAGGGATGTCCCGATCAGGTTTTTTTGCCTCCGAGTCCGAGCCATTTGATTTTGAGTATCTGCCGATACCGAGTCCCGATCCGATACTTCTATAATACATAAAAAAAGAATAAAGAAGAGCGAAAAAACAGATCCAGGATGTTCCTTATTTTTTATTTAATTCACCTTATTTTAACATTCAACAACTCTGTTAACAAACAGAGCACTTCTGTGAGGTAGCTTGAACAATCAAGTAATAAATAAATTCTTCACTTTTGGCCTTAAGTGCAACAGTAAATATAAAAAAGTCTAATATATAAACAAATAGCACCTCAACTTAAAACCACGGTAGGCATGTAAACAAATAAAAAATAAAAGTGCCACAGTGTTTGCAAAGCCAGTAATGTGCTTTTAGGAACTGCACTCCTAACTCTTACGCCGGTTTCACACTGCACTGTTAGCAGAGCGTGCAGTGCGTATTTTTAGTCTAGTCTTTACAGCATTCACACCGCGCGCAGAGGTGGCGCGGCAGTGCGTATAGCAGAGCAGAGCAGGAGTGCCGCGATCGTTTCGGCGCCGAGTTTAATTTTGCTGCGCCGCTTTTGCTGAATTAAAGTGACAATACATTGATCATGGCCAAAATACACCGCAGTTTTATCCAAAAAGTGCATTGATGATATCTATTGTGTTTTAAACAGTCAATCAAATGACCAACAGCAATGTAAAAAAAAAAAATGTCCAAAAACAAACTTGTTGCCATACCAAATACCAATAAAAACAAAGATGAACCAAAAGTTATATAAATGAAATTATTAATAAAATAAGCTTCTTGACAAGTCTTTTCTCTTAAATGTATTTGAAAATGAAAAAAAGCAATGCCAACTTATCCATTATAGAGTACTCTGTCTGTACACAACCCGCGGTTCAGCCGCGCGTGACAAACACTGCCAGTGTGAAAGCAAAACGCGCGTGTCCTGCTCCTGCTCACCATAGGCACTGCTCCTGCGCTGCTTACGCGCGTGCAGTGTGAAACCGGCGTAAGTCTGTGCCACCACATAACTATAGATGTGTTAAAAAATAATGAGAATATATATACATATATATCCGAGTCCTGATCGGGAGGTAACGTCCGATTCCGATCGAGTCTGAAAACACGTGATCGGGCCCGATTTCCGATCACGTGATCGGATTGGGACATCCCTAATCTTAAGTATATCAAGCGACGAGAATACTTTTTCTGTGCAAAAACAAACAAAAATAACGACTTTATTCCACTATTCATTTCCTTCTCTCTGGGCCTCGTAGTGTTTTTGCGCTGCGCGTCTGTGTTATACGTCATCACGCATCACACACATGACTGGCGTCGGCCAATAGTGAGCCTACGTGGTGACGTGTAACACAGACGCGCTGCGCAAAAACACTACGCGAACCAACTAGAGGTCCAGAGAGAAGGAAATGAATAGTTGAATAAAGTCGTTATTTTTGTTTGTTTTTGCACACAAAAAGTATTCTCGTCGCTTGATATACTTAAGATTGAACCACTGTAGTCACTTGGACTATATTAACGATCTCTTTAATAACTTTTCTGGGCCAGCAAGTTTGGGCCACCTAGCAGCCTACGGAGGAGTGATCAGCTCTCAGATTTCATCAAAAATATCTTAATTTGTGTTCCGAAGATGAACGAAGGTCTTACGGGGTTGGAACAACATGAGGGTGAGTAATTACTGACAGAATTTTCATTTTTGGGTGAACTATCCCTTTAAAGAACCATCGTTTTTTAGAGTGTACATTTACAAATAAAATAAACAAGTAAACAGTCAGTAATAAAACAAGAACAAATAAATAGCAAACGATAGCACAAATAAATACAATAGAATAAAGAGACAAATGAAATAAACATGCCTTTGAGTTTTTCAGGTGGATCTAACAGCAGTATTCAGATAAGAAATACTACAGAAATTAAAGTAATAAAATGTAAAATAACACTAGATAGTTTTCATTGTAAAAAATAAAACAGATTAATGCTTACAATTAAAGTTACAAAAGTTATTCAGTCAAGAGCAGTGAGTGATTTTCTCTTTGTCTTCTGTTCTCGGATTAACATGACAAACAGCATGAGGTTTATTAGGCTGCTGTCACTTTAAGAGCCTATGCACGGATCCAGTATATTGTTACACAACATGCGTTCCCTATCAGTCAGTCGCGTTTGACGTTAATCGTCAGTGACTGATGAATTGGGGTCTAAGGCGAGATCCCAATTCGTCAGTCACTGATGATTAACGCAGAGATGTTCACAAGTCTTTCATCTGGAATCCGAGTCAGATGCGGAGTTTTCGCGGAGTTTAACTCGTCTCAACAATGCTTTTGGGAAATGCACCCCAGATCATCTTAACAAACTACATAGCAACATATTTTATAAATGACAATAACAATATTATAAATAAAATAACAACACAGTACTAGTAATAACTTGGCAGATACAAATCAACTTATTCTCCTAACCCGAACCCTAACACCTAACAGTCTACTAATACTCTAATGAGAGTTAGTTGACATGTAGTTGCAAAGTTCCTTATAGTTAGTAGAATGTCTAAAGTAGACTATCAAAATAGTGGAACCGTATTAATATATAATTCACCTGGTGTGCTGTTCACAAGTAGTGAAGGGTTAGGAAGGTTGACTAGTCAAATGCCAATCATATAATTAATTTAAATGGGATGAATTTAGTGATGCAGCTTCTTCAGAAGGCTTTTAGCAGGCTGAGAGTGTGTTTTGCTTTAACATGCTGTTACACTGTCAGAGAAGTTTTATCTCTAAATTCATCCCCTTTAAAGCGCCGCCACTACAGCCATCAAAACACCGCTTGTGTAACAAATTTGCCGCACTCGGTAATAAATTTCAAGACAGTTACTGTCAGTCTTCAGATCGCCCACTGTGAGCAATGTTCCCGTTTTAATGCATAATGCATTGGTCTCCATTTTTGTGAGAACTGTGATAGTTTTATGCAATGAAAGGTTATAGGCATTTATCCAGTTTATTTGTTGAATACCTGGCAGGACCATGCAGTCTGCCTATGGGCCCTATCTTGCACCCAGCGCAACTGACTTTGTACCCCGACGCATGTATCATTCCTATTTTGCACCCGCGCAAAGCGGACTTTTCCCTCCACAGATGCACGTCGGTTAACTAAGAAATACACTTGCGCTCCCCGGGGCGGTTCAGCGCAAAGAGGCGTGTTCCGGCGCAAACATTCCCTCATGCTATTTTACAGGTTTAGAAAACACGTTGCGCATGTTATTCATATGCTATTTTAAGGGCGCATGCTTGGCCTTAATCAATGTAGCGAGTGCACAACGCGCATACACTTTGATTCTCTCATCTACACACAGACGCAGCAGTTATTTTTGCAAATCATACATTATTACGATAGATAGATACATAGATAGACATTTTATTAAAAGCATACATCTAGCTTACACATTTACCCAAATTATCATACGCCTGTTTAACCGAAGTTAATTTGGATGTGTTTCTCCATCCCCAACGTCCCTGACGAGAACGTCGGTCTCCTCGGCCTTGAACCGCTCCTGTCGTGCGCCTGGCAAATCCGCCGTTATAATAGGAATCCGCTTTAAAACGAGCGCGCCTGCTCTTAAAGGGAATGTGAGATGTCGCTCTGATTGGTTTATTTCACGTTACGCCCAAACCACACCTATGAATAATGAAGCTACTTCAGACCAACCCCTTTTAGATTTGCGCCAGGCGCAAGAGTCATTTATCCCGCCGAGAAAATAGCAACAGTGCCAAGTCCCACCCACAAAGTTACTTGCGCTTTGCGCTTTGACACTTGCGTTTCAGATCGTTAAAATAGGGCCCTATATCTTTAAATGTTAGTTGATGTACACATTAAGACAAATTTTGGGGTCTTGCATCATGTCATGCATATTGAGCATTGTTAATTGCATAAGTATGGAGCCCCTAATGCACTACACAACTTTAAACGTTGTCAGATCGCTGTGCTGTTTAGACTACACGACTTGCTCTGGAGTCTTGAAGTCGTTGTGGTGTGCACACTACGTGACACTACGTAAATGATCTGCAACAGGGGGTTACACACTACACGAGCTGACAACAACTCTGTCACCCAACGACTCTATCCGGTCCCCAAATCACGTTTTGTCATGAAAACACACACGAGAAGTGGAATGGGAAATGATGTGAAATAGGAGTTGTCTATTTGAAAATGGACGCCGGGACAAAATTGGCGGTGCAAGTTGTTTGTGCAATGATCTGTTCAGAACCCCCCAATAAAGAAAATAAAGAATATGGGTGAAAGGATGGATAAGCACACGTGGGCAGCAGGGATTGAGATAGAGAGAGTTGGAGGTGAGTAAAACATGTTTATAATGAAAATTGTGGTTTGGCAACGATGATTACAAATACAAAAGGCTTGTGTAATGTGTTCAAGCTGATCATTGGCTGTTGCTCATCGCGACACGTGACACCAAAGGCCATCGAGTCAGCCGACAGCTCCAGATATTTAGCATGCTAGATATTTGTCTGGCGTCGGCGAGGTTTCAGCGAGCGTTTTTGATGCGTCGTTTAGTATTTCACACAAGATTGGCGAGTGCGGATCACCCGCAGATTTGCACGCAATTACAGTCCAACCTGTCGGCGAGCTCGTTAACTTGCAAATCAGGCTTAAAATCCTATAGTGTGAACTAGGCATAAGGGGACATGGTGGTTTAATAAATATGAGATGGGATCTAAAATAATACGTCAATGCGTTTGCGTTCTCTCTCAAAAAAAATTGCATTCCCTGAGAATCTTTGCGTTCGCTCACGAAAACATTTGCGTTCGTTCGCTCACGAAAACATTTGCGTTCGTTCGAAAAACTTTTGTGTTCTTTGCGAGTGAATGCAAGGTTTCTCGGGGGAACACAAACATTTTGTGAGCGAACGCAACGTTTCTTGGGGAACGCAAAACATTTGCAAAAGAACAATATTGCAAAATATTTTTTTCTCTCATTTTCAAAATTTGCTATTTTACAGAATTTGTATTTATAACATACAATTTTTGTTGTTTAATGCATTTTATACATAAACATTTGATGTTGTGTATCATGTTTTTTTTTGTGTGTGTCATTTTCACTATTCCATTTCATGGTCAATACTGCCTTTGGTCCTGTGGCGATGGGGCCCCTACTAAGGTCCTCATTATTATAGTCTATTTATTAGGGCTGGATATTGATCCCATGGTTTATCCAGACATATTTTAGAATCAGTATTATGTTTCATAATTTTTTTTAGAATGATTGTTCACTTTCTGTAGTATTTCTCAGCATCTGTGTAATTATACTTTTCATCCAGACTCTGTAGAAGGTGAGAGACGCCCATACACTCATTATCATCAATAGAACTAATGATGATAGATCTGTCACAATCCACACCAGGGAAGAACATCATCTGTGTGTTTGTGGCTCCTCGTTGTCATGTCAGCTTCAAATGGAAGCCATGCTTTTTGTGATGGTGGGCGGTATAGTGTGTGTTTTCCTCACACACACACACATAGAACTGACTCCATATGGTTACACACAATGACTTCCTAGAATGACAGAACCCATTCTACCATCTATTCCCTTTCATTAGGTACCATAACGAGATACACCCTTTGAGATGCATTACAAGACTCCTCTACCTCACACCATCTCTCCTGTTTTCCTCTCCTCTTACCCGTCTCTCCTCATTCACGTCACGTATTCAATTACTCCAGACTTTATTACATACTTATATGTGGTTTTAAAGGGCAAACAGATACTTATTACAAAAAGGAAATCAATTTTTTTAACTCATCTCGCAGGTGGCATCCTGGGGTTTGCTTTGTTTATTTATTTGATTGACTCTGTCAGTGCTTTGCAATGACCCAACAGGACCAGTCTAAGCACACCCAATAGGGGCTTGACTTTATCATGCCGGATCCTCAATGATTCACTCTGGGAAATACTCATTATGAGGATGTATTCAAAGAGACAGCAGTAGAGACTCATTAAAAGACCTTAAAAGTGACCTGCCAGATTACATAACAACATGCATTGCTGGATCTCAACATGGCAAACACAATTATTAAAAAGAGAGGCAGTATGGAACACATTAACGGTATGTAAGATTTAATTAATAATTTTATTTAGTTCTTTTTTATGTTAATGTTACATATATGGTTGCACATTATTTTACAGTCCTGTTCACCATGTACATAATATGTAATTATTATAGTAATTACAATAACTAGGTAATAAGGTACTAACCCTGAACCTACACCTAAACCTAACCTTAACCCAGTTATCTTATATTACCCAGTACTTTCTTAGGCAAGTACACTGTATGTACACACAAGTGCACATACTGTAAAATAAAGTGCAACCACATACATTTCCTGTATCCATTGGTGTCACTGTTGGGTAGTTTTACCTTTTAGAATAATTTTTTTGTAATTGTGCTGTATTTCTGTACTTTTAATTATTTTCTCAGCCTATTAATTAATTAATTACTTGTTCTTTTATTTTAATTCTTTTAATTCCATAATAATTATTTTTATTGTATTTTTTTATTATTTGTATGAATTTATTCTATTTTATTTATTTATTTAATCAATTTAATTTTATTTATTTATTTATTTTGAGGAGACACTCCACTCCTATTTCCTCTGCTTAAAGGAATAAATAGTTCACCCAAAAATTATATCATGTCATTCCAAACCCATAAAACTTCTTTGGTTAATCATCGAAAAACAAATTAAAGGGATAGTTCACCCTAATAGGGCTTGGCGAAGAAAACATAAAAATAATTATGTATTGTTTAACAAAATTCTTGACTTTGGCCATTGCTCTTCTCTGTACGGCTGCACAGATGTGAACGCAATAACTTCTTGTTACGATGAACACAACGGATATATATTTACCTCAGAGAAGAATGTACATGGGTTGTATTTCATGTCGAAATACATGATTTCTAATCTTGATTTCTCGCAACTTGCATTGACACAGTTTTAACATTGTCAATGACAATTTCAGACAGTCCATTTGTGCTTTTCTGAAATCTAGTTTGCTGTATCCCTGCTTCATTTCCCTGCACTTCCCACAGTCTCAAAACACACCTCACACTTTTAAATCTGTCAAACGCTCCGTCAGAGCTTCCTCTAGTGTGCAAGCACCCGTGCTGTTGTCATTTTAGCATGTTCATATGTTCACATGCAGCTGATGTATATTAAGGTGCCATAGTCACCATCATTAAAGGTATTGTATTTCTGGCGAATTCATCAGAACGAGATGGGAATGAATTGTGACTAAGTGCTGCATGACTCTCCTCCTCTTCATTAATTGAAGAGGCAGAGCTGTTGTGCGTTGGTGGTACGGTGCGAGAGAGAGTTGGCCACATAGGGCTCGCTGTCATGCACTCTAACGTGTGCTCATAGTGCAGAAGTCTGGCTGAGTCACACCGTCTCTGAAACGCACTTCATCTGCCTCATTATAGATTATCTTAATGCTCATGATCGCTCTCTAACATTATAACTCTTTTCATTAGATGTGACTTCCTGAGGCTCTGCAGCTGTAATAATACCTGTCATTTGTATAGGTGTTACCGGTGGTACAATAAGTCGTTCAGCCCATTCTCAAATCATTTAGTTCATTCCTGCACTATATTTGCAACTGATTTCCCCAAAACGGTCTGTGCTGTACTGATCTTCCTTTTTGAATGATAAACCCCTTTGTTCCATAGAACGGGATTTTTACACTGATGGCTTTGGTGGACTATATAAAAGTTTCTCTTTTTGTTCTGTAAAGACGGTCAAACTGTTTTCATCGCAAGCATCCACTACAGCTAATACATATAAGCTAAAAAAAAACCTATCTGCACAGTAATAGATGTCAAAAGCACTAATGCGTAGGAACCTGGGTTGTCGCTTGGTTGCACTGTTTTTGCACACAGAGATTGCATCTGCATCTTAATTAGGACTGTTATAGCTGTGTTCCTTAGTTATTGGCTTTACTGTGGCAAAATCTCCAGTGTATCATGAAGGCCGTTGGTGAATTGCAGATTTTAAATCATCATCAAGACAAGAATTATAGCATCCTGCAGCTTTTCTGAAGCTCAGTCCCAGAGAGGGACGTCATTACTGCACGCTCTCCCTCTTCTCTCCTTCCTTTCTTCTTCTCCTCTCCTCTGCACCTCTTTTGTTTTCTTCACATTGCTCATTCTATATCACAATGCCCACACATCTGTTCTTCACAAGCGCAGTGTTCTCCTTATCAGGCTGTTGCACTTTCAGTTGAGAAATTAGTTCTAACTGTTTTGTTCTTTCACCCTCTGTTTCAAATTTTCTCAGACTTTTTTTTTTACATCTGCAAAGCCCCAAAATAATTTTCTTATTACTTCAGATTTTGAGTCTAATATTGCCTAATACTGGTCCAACGTCCTGCAGAGTTTAGCTTTAATCTGCTCCAACACAGCTGTCTATTATTAGCTGGTTCATGTGTGATTCATTCATATAATTTGCGCGGAGACCTGGTGGGCAAAACATCCAGAGAACTGGTCTATTGTAGGCCTGTCAATTTTCCATCTCAAAAGAGGAAAGACAAAAATATGAGAACAGTTTTGGGCACTTGTGATCCATATACAGCACCTGCTGCAGTATTTAAATCATTAAAACAGTGGGACATTCTAAAACGCTTAACATGAAAAACACGTGTCTTAAGTGTCTTAATGTACTAAAACGGTGGTATTAAAAGAAATTCAGTATGCACCTTATTGATGATGCATACTACAAACTGACGAGCAGATAAGCCCAGAATATGAATGCAAAGCATTTTCATTATATGGAAAAATGTTCTATGGAAAAACACTTATATATTATGCGTTTATATTCCGAGCTCATCTGCTTACCAGTACGTAGTACATAATCATCATCATTATCATCAATAAGATGCAAACTGAATTTGGGCTGTTTGGGGGGGTGGGCTATTGGATGGATTGATAGAGATAGACCTAATGTTGCTATAGTAATGAACAGAACTTTAACACTGATCTATACTTTTGCAGAGTCTCGTGCATAACGCACCGTTCTAAAAACGTAGTGTTAAAGTTAAAATACATTCAACTTTTAAAAAAACGTGTCTCTAGACCTTGCATTTATTTTTGCTTCGTTGACCAGCATCTCTTGTTTTTAACCACAAAAATGCGTTCTGTGTGAATGGCCGCTGGCTGATTGAAAGATAAACAGTGCATTCTTATTTCAGTGTTGTTATTTAAGCAGAGAGTTTGCCTCATACTTTCTACAGCCCTTCTCAACACACAGTCTGCCTCAGTTTGTTTTTAATCAATGCACAAATTGTAAAAAAAAAACTGATTTTCACATTTATTTACATTCATTCATTTAGCAGATGCTTTTATCCAAACTGACCTACAAATGAGAACAATAGAAGCAGTTAAACTAACAATAGGACAACAATATGCAAGTGCTATGACCCAGTTTAATCTAACACAGTACATGCATTTTTTTTATATTTGTACTTTTTAAAAATATTTTAACTTTTTTTATAAATAGATATAGAATAGAAGAGAAAGTGTTGGTTGGCAAGTGCTGGCGAAAAAAAAAGTGTCTTCAGCCCTTTCTTGAAAATGGCTACGGACTCAGCAGCTCTGGTTGAGTTAGGCAGATAATTCCACCAGCAGGGAACAGTCAAGGTAAAGGTCCGAGAAAGAGATTTTGTGCCTCTTTGAGATGGCACCACAAGACGACGTTCACTTGCAGAGCACAAGTTTCTGGATGGCACGTAGGTCTGAAGTAAAGAGTTTAGGTAACAGGAGCAGAGCCAGTGGTTGTTCTGTAGGCAAACGTCAGTGACTTGAATTTGATGCGAGCGGCAACTGGCAATTTAGTGAGGAGAGGAGTGACGTGTGCTCTCTTCGGCTCGTTAAAGACCACTCTTGCTGCAGCATTCTGGATCAGTTGCAGAGGTTTGACAGTGCAAGCTGGAAGACCAGCCAGGAGAGCATTACAATAGTCCAGTCTGGATAGAACAAGCGCTTGGACAAGGAGTTGTGTAGCATGCTCTGATAGGAAGGGCCTGATCTTCCTAATGTTGTATAAGGCAAATCTGCAGGACCGGGCAGTTCTAGCAATGTGGTCTGTGAAGTTCAATTGATCATCAATCACAACTCCAAGGTTCCTGGCTGACCTTGAAGGAGTTATGGATGATGAACCAAGCTGAATGGAGAAGTTGTGGTGTAGTGTTTGGTTGGCCCGGACCACAAACAACTCTGTCTTTGCAAGGTTTAGTTGAAGGTGGTGGTCCTTCATCCAGCAAGAAATGTCTGTCAGGCAGGCTGAGATGCGAGCAGCTACCGTTGGATCATCAGGCTGGAATGAGAGGTAGAGTTGTGTTTCATCAGCGTAGTAGTGATAGGAAAAGCCATGTTTCTGAATCACAGATCCAAGTGATGTCATGTAGATGGAGAAGAGAAGTGGTCCAAGCACTGAGCCCTGAGGCACCCCAGTAGCTATGTTGGGTCTTAGACACTTCATCCATCCAAGACACTCTGAAGGACCTACCTGAGAGGTAAGATTTGAACCGTTGGAGTGCGCTTCCCAAGATGCCCTTCGTCTTTAGGATTGACAGAAGGATCTTGCGATTAACTGTGTCAAAGGTAGCAGACAGATCCAGCAGGATGAGAATTTATGATTTGGAAGCTGCTCTTGCCAGTCTTAGAGCTTCAGCAGGGCAGTCTCAGTTTAGTGTCCGCTTTTGAAACCAGACTGGTTGTTGTCTAGGAGGTTGTTTTGTGTAAGAAAGGAAGATATCTGGTGGAAAACAACTCGTTCGAGTGTTTTTGCGACGAATGGAAGAAAGGATACCGGTCTGTAATTTTCCAAATGTGCTGGATTTAGAGTGGGTTTCTTAAGCAGTGGGGTTACACGAGCCTGATTAAATGCTGTGGGGAAGGTACCAGTGTGAAGAGAGGTGTTGATGATGTGCATGAGTGTGGGGACAACTGAGGAAGACATGGCTTGAAGTAGATTAGTGGGAATAGGATCAAGCGGACAGGTAGTAGGGTGATTGGAAAGGAGGAGTTTGGAGACTTCTGCCTCTGAAAGCAGAGAGAAGGAGGGTAGAATGTGTGTATTAGCTGGTAAGATGTGCGTGTCAGTTTGTGGTTTGATAAATTGGCCGCTGATGGTGGTTGTTTTATTTATGAAAAAAGTGGCAAAATCGTCTGCTGTTAGTCAGTTGCACTGTTAGTATCTAGTGTTGAGAGCTGATCAGGTGGAGGAAGTGTGGATGAGACCAAAGAGGCGAGAGGGTGAGAGTGAGCATAGGTTTCGCCGAAAGGTGACCTGTGGAGGAGTGTGAGTTGTGTTCTGAGGCAGGTTGAGGTTGAGAGTGAGTAGAAAGTGAATTGAGGTATACAGTGGATTGACCAGTGTATGGTCAGTGGAGCAGTAGCTTGGTAAATAAGGTCCAATTGGTTACCTGATTTGTGAGTAGCCGCAGTAGATACTCATTTGAGATTGAATGAGGCAAGCAGAGTGTGGAAATCAGCAGCCTGAGGTTTTTCTAGGTGGATGTTGAAGTCTCCAAGAACTATGAGAGGGGTACCATCCTCTGGGAAGGATGAGAGTAGCACATCAAGCTCCTCCAAGAAACTGCCAAGCTGACCTGGGGGACGATAAACAATTACAAAATGGATTTTAATAGGACTAGTGATGGTAATTGAATGTGATTCAAATGAGCTGTTGTCACAACAGATTAACACTGTATATATGTGCCTAAATTCTTATTGGGTGGGCAAGGCAGATATTTAGGCTAGATCCGGCACCTTCATTATTAAAAGATTCTGATTTGCAAAATCATTCATGTCCTAGAATATTCCAATGGAGAATTTCCTGAATGTCATGCAGAAACACTTAAATAGCAGTGGCTTCAGCAGTAAACTGCAGTTAAGTTCTTTAGTTGTCATATAATACTTCTGTTTTATAATTCAATAATAAAAAATGTAAAAAACAGTTAATGTCTTTAGATTCACCTGACAATAAATCAAAGACAGTTTAAAGAAATAAAGTTTAATGTGACACTGAAGATAGGAGTAATGGCTGCTGAAAGGGGAAAGAAAATCCATTTTAAATTACATTAAAACAGAAAACAGTTATTTTAAATTGTAATATTTCACAAAATAGCAATAATGTTATATTTCACAATATTACTGTTTTTTCCTGCATTTTTGATCAAATAAATACAGCATGAGAAACTTTTTTTTTTTAAATGTACCGACCCCAAACTTTTGAACGGTGGTGAGTATACTGCTTATTACATATATATCAATATTTAACCACTATAAGCTGATGTTAACCAATCAGAATAAAAAATCCTGATGGTATGTATATTGTGTATATGTAAACAACTAAATAATAAGTGTAGGGATTTTTTTTTTTAAATTCACTTTCCATTGGTCAGTGCAAGGGGGAAGAAAAAAGCACTTTCTGAACTCTTGACTGTACATCTCACACCAACCATGACTGACACCCTGAGAAATTGCATCCACATGTCCTGTCTCCATCAACATGCAGGCTGCCATTTCAATGACAGCTGGCTGGAAGAGGTGAAATATAAAATATGGCTACTCCGCGGCACTACAACATGAACTGCAAAATGCAATTTTTTGTGTTAAAACCTAGTTTACAATTATTTTTTCATATATACAGTCATGGGAATATTTATAAATGATAGTTTCTTCAATTAACAACCAATGTGTACAATAGAAAAGGGAGCTTTGAACTCGCTGGCAGTGCGTAGTGGAGTTAGAGTGTCAGATGTGTAGAATCAGTGGAAGAATCTGTTTGTGTAAAACAAACATTTTACATTGTTCTTTTCAAAAGATACAACGCAGATGCACAATGGCATTATTGATGCTTGTAATTGTGTCATCAGTGTTGTTAACTTGATCAAGTGCCTGTATTAGCTATGGAGTGGAATGGCCCTCAATACTAGATAGCTGCCCAGAATTTGCTAAAATGGCCGGGTACTGACAGGCTTTAAAGGGACTTTAGCATTAGGTGAGTTTTGAGCACTTTGCTCTATCTATTGCATGGTGTGCTTACGAAATTCTGCTAATGAAGCTGAAATCTATGAAGAACATCTTAAATTAGTCGCTTATGACATTCTGTTTTAATTAAAATGCTGTTTATGTAGACGTCGGGCCATTTAATGTAGAGACAATAGTGAGTCAGCTCATTAAGTTGTGTTACACAGCCAATATAAGTATTCTTTTATGGAGGTTTGGCAATGGAATTTCCATTTATACCATCAAGTATTTATTTCACTTCGCAATGGAAAGATTCAGTAGGTTCATGTAGGCCTGTATATGTTTGCTTTTGTGTTCATGTGTGCATCTTCACTACTGTTCAAAAGGGTCAGTAAGAATCTTTTTTAAGGAAAATTAATACTTTTATTCAGCAATGATGCATTCAATTAATATAATTATTTAAAAGAAAATCATTGTTATAAAAATATTTCAAACAAATGACGTTCTTTTGAACTTTCTATTCATCAAAGAATCCTAAAAAATGTATCTCAGTTTGCACAAAAATATTAAGCAACACAACTGTTTTCAACAATGATAATAATAAGAAATGTTTCTTGAGCACCAAATTAACATATTAGTTCGATTTCTGAGGATCATGTGACACGGAAGAATTGGAGTTATGATGCTGAAAATTCAGCTATTCCATCAGAAGAATTAATAAAAATGTTAAAATATTAAAATAGAAAACAGTGATTTTAAATTATAATCACAATATTACTGTTTAACTGTATTTTGATTAAAATAATACAGCCTTGGTGAGCTTAAGAGACTTCAAACTTTTGACTGGTTTTGAGAGTCACGAATGTGTACTATGTGTTAGTGTTCCTGCAGCTTGGCAGTAAGACAGTCAAACTATTGAACATCAAGTTCTGTTCCTGAGAGCACATGGCCAGGCCTCGCTAACACTGATCAGACCCAATTTTATTGTATTATGAAATGGTGTGAAATGTGGAGGGAGGACACAGGGGAGAAGGAATTGTATGGAAATTAAATATCCATTGATTTGCCTCCCTCAAACCTCTGTTTTGATCTGCAGTATTCCCTATATCTGATCTCTAAAGCCCCTTTCACACAGCGCGTTGATCCTGGGAAATTGCCGTAAAATTGCTGGAGTGCCTTCTGTGTGAACGCAAACACCGTCCCAGGATTGATACCGGGAGGGGACCTAGTAACATTGCCGGGATCAGTCCGAGAACGCGCCCTGTGTGAACAAAAGCCAGGACCAATGCCGTAAGGGGTGTGTCGTAGTGATGACGCACATGCCATCGCACAGACCTTTCTACAACCTATGCTACAGCATATGGGGAACGAGCCACTCGGCAAACCCAGTGGCGCTACTGGGGAGTATGGACTCGTCTTCGTGTAGAAATGACGAAGAGGAGTTATCAGCAGAACTGACATCTGACAGGAGTTATCACATCCTGACGTCACGTGTCTTTATGGGATCTTTACGAGATGTGTGTGAACGCACTCACAGATTACGTAAAATCACTGGCAGTGTGAATGAACCTAAATCAAACGATCCCGGGACACATTATCCGTGTATTTTCCGGAATCTCTGTGTGAAAGGGGCTTAAGAGTGCACATGAAAGGATGTCTCTGGTATTGATGGGACTTTTCAAGCAAAATGCATACATATTGCAGGATACACGTATACCTGATTCAGTATATAAATAAACTGACAATACACACTAAAAGTGTTTGTCCGTGTGAGTTAGAGAGGATAAAACACTTTGAGGTTTGACATCCTTGACATTGGCATCATGGTAGAGTAGAAAGAGTTTCGAAGACCTCACACTCTTCATTATAGTTTGTATGGCACTCAACAGCATTCTCTTTATTCCCTGCTCTTTCTTTTGCGTCTTTAGTTCAATCAGACTCCTGTTTCTCTGACTGACCCCAGCTGCCTTGCTCACTATGGGATGTCGTTTGCTGGGCACGAGGGGTTCTGTATAAAAGAAGCTAATGTCATTTCTCTCTTGACCTCTAATTTAGAGGATGTTTGGGGTCTCGTCTCAGAGGAGAGGCTTGGTCGACCTCAAAGCTTTGGCACTCTGTGAAACGTACGTGCACAGATTTAAAACAATCAGCCCCGCCAGCAAGGTTTGCACCAACTTTTAGAAGCGCCAAACCCACTCTTTTCAGTGCGAGATGGAAAGGAAGACAGACTTTCACGATTTGTCCCTAAATGATCCCTTCTGCTTGCTGTAATTGCAGCCTCTTATCTTCAAAGCAGACCTTTGAATGCCCTTCAGTTTGGGTGGACTCCAATAGTCCACTTATAGCAAACCTAAGTCCTTTCTTTGGCCACAGAAAGGTTTGGCTTTGAACCTGGAGAGTCACGACGTTTAGAAAACATTTAGACCCACTTCTAGGTGACTGATATCAATGTGTCAGGAAATTTAAAATATATTTCTGCTTTTAATTTACCTGAACAAGGAGCAGTTAAGCTGAGAGATAAAAAAAATGTCCCAGAGGTCATTGTGGATCTCATTTAGCATCCTTTCTGTGATTATTTTACACAAAAAGAGTTTTATACCCTGTTCGGTGTAACAATGCAGCACATATATCCAAGACTTGACATTAAGTCTTTTCATGTGCTTGAAATGTGCCTTTCATGTTCAATCTGTCATTTACTTGTCCTAGTAAAAAAATTGCTTATCTGGATTTTTTTGTTGTTGTGTGTGTGTTGTAAATATAATTTATTCTTAAGCAATATTCTCATCAGTGTTTAATCAGCTTTGATATATTTAAATCTGCATATTGTAATATCTGCACCTTTAAAGGGCACCCCCCCCCCCCCCCCATCTTATTAAATGTATGCTTTATCTTTCATTTTAAATTCCTAAATTTTATCAATAAATAAAATTAATTCGAATAATAAGACAATATAGGCCTGTTACACACTCATCGTGTGTTGTTACCGTCAGTAATACATTTATTATCCACTATTGATCGCAACTTACAATAAATGTAATAAAATAAGAATCATTCTCTCGATTTACCATGCCAATCTCTATTACTGACAAAACTGCATGTACTAATACTATGAAGCATGTAGTTTTGTTCAATGAGCAATAGCTTTGCTAATGCCAGTGCAGTAACAAGTTTGTTTCTACTTGTTCCATTAAAGAAATCAAGCCTTAAGAACTACTCAAAAATATCACGTGTAATATTGGTACCATAATAATTTTAAGTAGATAGCATGCACATAAGATTTTTACAGTGAACCAATGGAAAAGATGTATGTCAGTTTACATGCACTATAAATGTTTTGTTTTTAGCATAATCTCTTAGAAGTGCACATGATACATTCTGTCTAGATGGGCTGTTCACTAGGGTTTGGAAATGTTGATTCTTACAGGATTCCACTGGAAATGTGTTTAAACATTTATGCGTTGTTTTCTGTGAAGTCACTCATGACTGGGTTTTTAAGTTTTCAGTATTTCAGAGTTTCAGTACTTCTCCAGCTTTAAGGTTCCTCTGTACTTTCAGAGTATGTACTGAATTTTATTGAAAAAAATTACTTCTCGACAGTGTTCTGTATACAGTACACTGCCATTCAAAGTTTGAGGTTGGTAAGCTTTTTTTTTGTTGTTTCTTATGCACAACAAGATGTAAAAATACAGTAAAAAGTTATTTTGTGAAATATTATTACAATTTAAAATAACTTCTATTTTAATATTTTATTACTGTGATGGTAAAGCTGAATTTACAACAGCCATTGCTCACATGAACCTTCATAAATCATTCTAATATGCTGGTTTGGTGCTCAAAAACACGTTGAAACACGTTGGTGCTCATGTTGAAAACAGTTGTACTGCTTAATATCTTTGTGGAAACCATGGTACATAGTGAATAGAAAACTCATTTATTTGAAATAATATTTATGTAACCATGTAAAAGTCTTTACTGTCACCTTTGACTATTTTAATGCATTATTGCTGTTTTTTTTTTTTTTTTACTGACCCCAAACCTTTGAACTGTAGTATATGCAGGCTTGTAATATGAATACATTTTATTACAGTGTATATTATACTTGAAAAGAGCCTCCTGTGGTATTATAAGATAGCAAAGTTGATAACAAAGATCTCAGCAGGTCGTCTGGCTTTGCTTAGACATCCTACTTTGACGTATTGCTTTTTGGTTATGTACAGTAGTATGCATATATGGACAGAGATGGTTTATAGTGCTTGAACATAATTTTGGGGATTGTTTCAGACATTCAGTATAGAATTTCCCTCAGCTCTACTCTAAATAACAGGAGAGAAAGAAATGACTAAAACTTCAGAGGGGAGAATAGAATAACGAAGGAGAAATGAGGACCAGGGAGAAAAATGTTGTGGATTTATGACACCACATCTTGCTAGAGAAAGGCAAAAGAAGACAAACAAATAGCACCGGTCCTGCTGACTGTTGACTCATAACCTTTCAAATCATTAGACACATGATTGATGGCACACTGCAATGGAATTAGGTGAAAAGATTCAGATTTCAACGGCATGCCAAAAATCTGAGAATGGAAAGGGGATGTTGGAAGAAAACATATTTAGGGAGAATTTCTCCACTCTATCACAGCAAACTACTGTCACGAAAAGGTCAAAATAGAGATTTTGATGTCTGTTTTAATTGCCAGCACCCATGGCACATTTTCACTCTTTCTCATTTCTGCTTCCTGCTTCTTCCCTCTTGCAGTAAGTAAAATTTTTTTGTTTATTTAATCTCTGGGCGCTGAGAGACTAATGCATGTTTTCAGCAGCACAGCAGAGAATACCATGAATTAAACCCTGGAACAAACTTCTTAAAGAGGTGGAGTGTTGATGCAAAAATAACCACCCAGACAACAGCCGGGCGGCAGAGGAGTGTGCAGCGAATATTGAAACCAGATTAAAGCATTTTCCCTCAATTTCCCTGATTATCTTTCAGTCCTGCCACTCCAAGAGCCATTCTACACCCATTTCTGATCAGCCTTGGTTTACCCGGTAATGTGGTATTTTACGTCTATTCACACAATCCATCATTATGTAAGATGCACAGCAATGATTGGGAATGATTGTGATTAAATGCTTCAGACCTGCACTTAGCACAGATTGATCAAAGCATGAATTATGCCTTTAGAACTCAGAGCAGAAAACAAGGTCAGAGACGGAGCAGATGTTCACTGGTGTACTAGATTCAGAGGAGTTACTACCAAGTCTCATTTAAGAGAAAATAATTGTGTGTTCCTGATCGAATTGCATGTACAAGCTTATATGAATACATCTGTCTTCACAGCTAGGGTAAGCATCCGTGCAGGTTGCCTGAAGTCAGAGGTTTGGCATTCACGGTTGATGAAATAGAGTATGGAGCATATGGTAGGGGTTGATATTTGTGCTAATGTAGCATGTCATCTTTTTTCTTTCCATCTAAGTAGATAAGTTAGAGCTGCTCTATACCACATAAAAAGTCCACCTCAGACACTTGTATCTAAGGGAGTTCTGATGCTGCTTTGATTCTGTGTACAGAAAATGAAGCAGTTCAATGCAGAACTGAAACAGTTTTGTTAAAAGGAGTGGTTTATTGCTCCCAATGCAGGGTCAACATGTTTTTAAAGCCAAGGTTTCACATAGTTTTTCTAAATAAGCATATTCATTATAGGCACATTGTTTTTTGATTAAGCAGAATTAATTTGTCTGTTTTGTGACTTATATGGGGATCAGATTGTGTTAGTAAAATTGAATGTTTTTAAAAATTAGTCTCATTTCTTAACTAAGACTGCATTTATTTGATAAAAAATGCAAGTAATATAGTTAAATATTATTACAATTAATACTGTTACAATTTAAGATAATTGCTATCTATTTTAGTTTACAGTTTAATTTAATGTTTTTACTGGCTTTTTTGGTTAATTCAATGCATCCTTGGTGAATAAAAGTATTAATTTATAAAAAAATAAAAACGGTTGAATGGTATATGCTGGCAGAAATTGACTCCCACCATGTCTATGACAGAGCATATATTTTCTATAATGTGTAACTATATTTTCATTAATTTTATGTTTCTATATCCATCATTTTGTATTTGAAACATTATTTATGATTGATTTATGCTGCATTAAACAGTCAGCTTTACAGGGTAACGGCAGCCTTAGTTTCTGGAAAGTGAGATGACTTTTCATTGTTTTTAGTTTTCAGCTTGGGGACAGATTGTAAGTTATGATATATAAAAGCAATCTAACACTGCCCGCATCTAATAAAACACCTACAGTGAAGTACACTGGACATATCTTCATGCTGTGAGGTTGCTTTTCATTATCATGATCTGGGCATTCTGTTAATGTAGAAAGAGGAATAGAGGAAATACTGCAAGATTACCTACTTCATTCTGAAACCTCAAGCCTAGGAGAAAGTTAATTTTTCAGGAAGATAAAATTCCCACACAGAAAGCCAAATTAAAATTGGAGTAGCAATAACAAATTGAATGTCCTGCAATGGCCCTAGCAAACTTACAACTGTCATTGCTGAAACAAATGCTTCTACTTTTTTTTCATTCTACTCTTCTATGTTCTTTTGAACAGTTGCAGGAAAAAGGATGTAAACCCTTGGATTTGCAGAGGAAAAATGGATTGAGATGCTTTGGAATGACCTCAGCTGAGTGATTCAGACCAGCATTCAGGGAATATTGCTGAGCTGAAACAGTTTTGTAAAAAGCAATGGTGTAAACTTCCTTCTGATCGTTGTATAGGTCTTATCTCAATTACAGGAAATGTTCGGTGGAGGTTATTGCTGCCAAAGCAGGGTCAACATGTTATTAAAGCCAAGGGTTCACATACTTTTTCTATCCTTTACTGAGAATGTTCAATACAGAACGGGCCATTTCCTTTGTGTTCTTTGTTTAAGCAGACTGTGTTTGTCTATTGATGTGACTCAGATGGGGATCAGATCAAATTTTATGAACAATTTATGCAAAAATCTACACTACAATTTTTAAAGATTTCTTTTAAAATCTCTTATGCTCAATAAGGCTGCATTTATTTGATAAAAAATACGGAAACACAATAATATTATATATATTTTAAATAACTTTTATTTTAATTTTTATATATTTTAAAGTTTTATTTATAAGATTTTGTACGATTTTTTTTTTTTTTTTAACTCAAGAGCATGCAAGTTTCCATCTTTCCATAATTTTGGGATAACGTCCCTATCACAAGAAATAAAATCACACAAAAATAAAGTTGCATGCACAAGATTTTAAGTTACAATGTGAGTTATTAAGTTGTAATAATGAAAATAGTCCAAACTGTGAAAAACAAACTGGCACGTAAACATTGAAGAGTTTTGGGAGTCGCAACTGCATTTAAATGCGGGAGTTATACCCTAAAATATAATTTGGTGTGTGTATGGATTACAGGACCTGTTTGATTTAATACTATTAGAGACGAGAGACATATTATTGTCCGGCAGTTTTAAAAATCACCATCGATTAAGACACTATGTTTTGTTTATGCTCAATAAGCTGCGGCTTCTAAACACCGGGCTCTCTTTGGATTCTAATGAGTTACCCCAAAACCTCACAATAGTTGTTCTGTTTGGTTCTGTAAACAATAGAGCTGCCTGCAAGATTAATCATTAAAAGATTGTGATCTCTATTCAAACACCCACGTGATCTTATTCCTAAATGACAACAATTCGCCTGTGTAAAACCTTTGACAAGTACGATCACAGTGAACACTTAAATCTGCGTTGGCGCTGCCGCTGAGCCAGAGAGAGCAGTTATCATGTAGCCTACAGTATAGGTATGAAACTTCACAAACAGTCTTTTCAACGTTTCAATAGATCACATTATCACAGAAAGACTGGGATAAAAGTTTATAGTTCGGATATAAACACTGATGTCTACGGTAGCGAACGAAATAAAGTAAATCACCTTTTAAAAGAAACTTGACGCTACAAATGAAGATTTTAGCAATCGTTACACCAGTAGGTGGTGACAAATGACTGTTAAAAATTTATTTGTCATTGAATCATTTAAGAGATTTGTTCAAAAATGCTGATTCATCCAATGATGAAACAAGTGGAGTCTTTATGAGTGAGTCATTGAATCATTAATTCAAACAGTTTTTTTTTAAATAACTAGCTAATTCAAATTAATTCATTATATATTTTTAAATAGACTGCAGCAATTAAAATTTTATTTTATTTAGTTGTCTATTCAGAATTTTGAGACAATCGTTATCTCTATTTTAAACAAACAAACTAAAAATCGTGATTGTCTATTTAAGAATCGTGCTGCTAGTACACAACCTGAATTTCGAGTGAAAATCGCTTGTAGAATGCAGTTATCGCTCCCGTAAATAACGAAACTTTGTACGTACAGAACAGGATTAAGCAATCCGTACAAGTGACAATCATTTTTAGCTGCAGTGTGGCCATTGTGTCATTGCTGGCCTATAGTGATACAGTACGTCCCACTCTGGCCTGGCAGTGCCGGCGCCCACCACGACTACCGAATTGCAAAGTAATGACGAATGAATGAGCAATCGTTCTCTTCACACCTCCATCTCCTCTCCCACATTTCTCGCCTCTCACGTCTGCCAGGCACATCCCAGCTCTGCAAAAATCCCTCAACTATCTGTGCACTCTACCAAAAATAACCCGCTCCTGCAGAAAGAGAGAAATGCAGGAGGAGGATGCACAAAGCAACAGACATAAACTTTCAAATTGTGAAGGGAGAGCGTGAATGCAGGGGTCAGAATGCTCCAGACTGTCTTTCTCAATGTGGGTGTATGTTCGAGTGAGTTTGTGATATGTTCACTTCCTCTTTGCTTTGTCATGTTTATCGCCATCCCTGCAGCTTGTCAGAGCAGCGGTCCTCCTGTGTGCCATTAGTAAGATTAAACTGTACCACTTTTTACATAATCACTACTTCAACACTGTCAGTTTTCCACACACACTGTGCTCTCTATGCCGTCCAGTGTGTTGTTGACAGTAAAGATCTGTTGTCACAAACCAGACTCAATCATGGAGTTGTCATGCCTGCCATTTTCATTCACTGCGCCTCTGTCCAACCTATCAGACCACTCAGTCCTCACACTGGGCCTTTGCTCATCTTTGCTGCTTCAGTCTGCTTTGGGAGGGGGTTGTAAATAATTGGTGGTCAGAATCCACAATACTGTGGTCTAATCAGTTGTGTGGTAAATTAAGGACTACAACAAACGACTGGTAGGGACTACACAAGCTTCCTCCCGGATTAGTGACACCACAAATCCTAAAATGTACATAAACCCCGCCCCCGGGACTACGCAAGCAACAAATGGGTGAGGCAGTGTTGAGAAGAGGAAGAGTTGTTGTAGTAGAGCACATTTGTGTGTCTGCTTAAGCTATCGCATCTGTGTTTTCACATTTATTGCAATACAGTACGTAACACAAATACAATAGCATGTCACTTTGTAGGCATCTTACAACAGTTCCCAAATTAGCGATTTATAGATTATCATGACAGAATATGCTAATCAATGACTTGAAGATAGTTATCTCCACATCAGCAACATAAATTCACCAACTAACCATTCAGAAACGTCCTGTTGCATTCTACATATTGTCACTTCTTCTTGAGTCTCTCCATCAATGTCCGACTTCGGTTTGAACATAAAAGGCAGAACAGTTTCTTATATTTTAGTGCTTGTCTGCATGAGGTAATCGGAGCTGCTAATACACACTCTAGCTCTTGAAGCTCCGCCCTCTGTGAGCAGGTCATTTGCATTTAAAGGGACACACACAATACAAGGCTCAAAATTGCGACCATTTTGGTCGCATAAGCTCCTGAAATTTAATCTGTGCGACCTAAAAATATATTTGGGAGCATTTGTGCAAGTGCAAATAATGGTTGTGGTGCGACCTGTATTCATTTCTCTAAAAAACGTTTGCAAATTACTGCACAGTGTGTACCTTATTTGTGCTGATACGCGGAGTAAGAGGAGTTTTTCCTCTTTGTCGCCATCTCTGTTGGTGGTTCAATGCATTGTGTTCACTGTAAAGCCTGTGGGACAGAGTTTGCAGGTAACACAGCGTTCGCAACTGAATCAATACATTTTAAGCGCGAGAGCTTGGTTAAACACGGAGATAATGCCAAGCACAAAAAATGCAGGGACAAGTGTGTGGAAAAAAAAATCAGGTTCATCAGGTTCGATTATTAAGGCTTTTAATCGCCAGGATGCTGCCTGTCGTTCCGCTCTACTGGCAGGGCTAAACGTCAAATTTAACACCGCGTACACCATCGCCAAAGAAGAGCTTGCCTTCACTAAATTTAAACCTATGTTTAAATAGGTCATGAAAAAGAACAGAGTTGCGATTAACATGACTTATGCAAATGACAAATCATGTCCCAATATCATCGGGGTAATAGCAGATATATCCACGAGAACTCTGCAGTTAAAGTACTGTCAGCTCAGTACATCTCTTTCATTATCGATGGAGACACCGACCTGTCTGTCAAGGAGTGTGTGATCATGTATGTCTGCGTCCTGCTTGATGGACAGCCCACGAACATCCTCGTCGGACATGTTGAGGTGGAACATGCTGATGGTGAGAATGTTTTTTATTCTTATTTATACATTTTTACTAGTATTAATACAGCTTATTTAGTAATATGTAGCAATATATGATTAATATCATAATAAATACTTTGCTTGTTTCATTAATGGATGAATCAGCGTTGTTTTAATGAATCTCTTGAATGAATGATTCAATAACAAATACATTTAAGAAGTCACTTGTCGCCACCTAGTGGTGTAACAATGTAATCGATAATAAATGTAATCGATTGTTATTTGAAGCTCCATGTTACTTTCAAAGGGTGCTTTTCTCTATTTTGATAGCTTCTGTAGACGTCAGTGTTTATATCCAAACTATAATCTTTAATTCTAGTTCCAATTCATGTTCTTCTGTGATAATAAGAATATTTGTAACACAGAAATAACAATACTGTGTAGTTGAAACATTTTTGTCAAATGTTTAATAGACATGTTTAATAGGCGAAAAGTTGACATTTAGGAATGATATTGCAATCTTAGCTCTAGTAATTGGATTTATTCATTAAATGTAATTGATAAATTATTAATGATGTTAGCCCTGTGTAAACAGTATTTAAACTAATGGGAATTATTTTAGGAATCTATGCAGCCACCAAGTCAGCATTTGCTGGTCTTGGAGAGTCATGCCAGGACTGGCTCCAGAAGACAGTGGCCGTGGGAGCTGATGGAGCAGCCGTGAATCTTGGGAGAAAGGGAAGAGTATCAACAAAACTCCAAGAGGAAGGGGGAAAGCACATCTTCCACATTTCACTGCATGCCTCATAGGTGAGCTGATAATGGTCATTAACTCTCAGAAGAAAAAAAAAAAAAAGCTAAGGCTCTCTGTCTTGATAGCAAACTAAAATGTCAGATTTGTTCACTATAACTATCGTAGATTGGAGCTTGCCCTACTGTCTGCCCAGAAGGATTCACCTTGGGTAGGCAATGTGTACAACCTGCTCCACTTAATTTGGAAGAATTACCACTTCAGTTCAAAATCCAGAAGGGAGTTAAAACGCCTTGGAGTTGAACTGGATGTGTCGGTGAACAATTCAAGTGGAGTCAAGGGGACAAGATGGTTGCCACATGTATCCAGGGCATTGGATGTGCTTCTGAAGCAAGGGAAGGAGGGGACCCTGGAAGATGCTGGGCAGTACACAGCTGTACATGCTCATATGGACCACCTGGCTGCATCATCAACAAATGCGGATATAGCTGGCCGAGCAAAGCATGTCAGTGTAAACTATAGGTGGAAATGTGGATATTGCCCCTGTACAGTGAGTTAAAGGGAGGAGATGGTATACATTTGCTGTGTTCTTCTATGCAGGTCAAAGAGACCATGGAGGATGGCTCATTCCTGGCATTCTGCCATTTCTTGGCAGATTTATTTTCTGCCATCAGTAAATACAGCCTATTACTGCAAAGAAATGAAGTGATCCTCCCCCAGGTAGGCTTTAACTAGTGGTCAAAGAATAAATCATCATTATTTTGACATACTTTGCCATGTTAAGAGTACAACAAAGTTATGTCTAGATGGAATCACATTAACAGGCAGTCAGCAGCTTGAGGAACCTTATCCTCAACATTGAGGCAATGGCTCTGAGGTCATGTCCAAGTGGCAGGCTAGCTTCCTTCCACACAGCCATGAAAAGGCAGAGAGATGCTAGAAAGCAAGAGTAGGAGCAGGAAAAGAGGCCTCAATTTATGTTTTGGGTACAACCCTTATAATCCTTTTCGAAAGCATTCAATTGATGCTCATACAGAAATGCCCAACGCATTCTCATCCTAGGGCATCATATACTGACGCTTTTGACATTTCTCCTACATCCAACGCACATGGCACCCTTTAGCGTCAATATGAGACGCAGATAGCTTTGTTCGGTTATGGGTAGGTTTAGGTCTGGGGTAGGGTTAGGGTTAGACCGCTAGGAGGCGCCTTCTGGCCCATATCTATCTGCGTCTCATATTGACGCTAAAGGGTGCCATGTGCCATGTGCGTTGGATGTTGACGAAATGTCAAAAGCATCAGTATATGACGCCTTGGGATGAGAACGGGCTGAAATGCCTTGCTGACCATTTTAATGTTAATGAATGTGTGTTGTGAATGTAGGTGTCTTGTGGGGGCAGGATATAACATGAACTCATTAAATAATGTTTGTAGTGTAATTATATAAAAGCTGAAATCTAACAGAATTTAGAATAATTTCATTCATTTGTAATGTACACTGTTCATTCTCAATTGTCAAGGGAGATCCTTTGAGGAAAGGAGAGGCAGGGAATATGGTTATGGATGGACCAATCAGTCAGACTGCAGAAGCAGATAGAGAACACTGTTGCTGCAATAGTTAAACAGCTCTGTCTCCGGTTCAGCAGCCTACTTTGTATGTTATTAAGATCAGTTTATAAGTTATAGATAAGATACGTTATATAAGGATCAGGGGCAAAAACAAAAGTGTTGCGTTTATCATTTCGTTTAGTGTATAATGTCTCAGTAGTTTGATGATCAATATATTTTAGATTGTTATAATTATTATATTATTTTATGCTGTCACTGAATGCTTCTACCCTGACAATGAAATTTAAATGATTTTTGTTTCAGAATATCCTTCATCTGGTAAGGACTTCGGCACAGTGTGAGAGAGGGTTCTCTGTACAGAAGCGCATAAAGTCAGACATTAGATCTTCATTACACCCTAACACAGTAGAAGATCTGATCCGAATCAGCGTTTATGGTCCTCCTTTGGAGGCGTTCAATGCCTCAGCCTCAGTGAAGAGATGGATGGAGGAGGGACAGAGAGCCAGAAGACCACATTTCAAATCGTGGCCACAGGATGTGTAAAGCCCCAGTGATTGTTGGTGTTGATTGGTGTTGTTTTTAAATAAAAGAAACCTGTTAATCTGATTTTGAACCCTGCAAAACGATGTGGTTTTGCTCACCCTCAAAAAGGGACAATTTTAAAATGCTATAAAAAATGATCTGTGGGGTATTTTGAGCTAAAACTTTACATACACACTCTGGGGACATCAGAGACTTATTTTACATCTTGTAAAAAGGGGCATTATACCACCCCTTTAAAGGGATACTAAACCCAAAAATGAGCCATCTTTCATCACTTACTTACACTACAAAAAAATAAAATAATAATAATCCTGTAATTTTTACAGGAAAAAAAACCAAACAGATTTTTTTAAACTAACCTGCAATTGCAGGTTTACATCTCAAAAGTCCGAATTGCAAGATATAAACTCACATTCAACTCTGCCACTTTAAGAACCAATGAAGTTTATGCATTTTTATTTTTTTGCATCGTTCTTATGTGGTGTAGTACACACTTCTATCAACAAAGACATTCTCTTGTGTATCATTAATGTGGCTGAAGTGAATGACTGAGGGGAAGGTTTTCTGTGAACAATGGTCTGTTTGTCACATATAGCTATTGTTCGGCTTCAGAAGACTTGGAACACGGCACACAAGGCACATGGACTACTTTTATGTGCTTTTTGGAGCTTGACAGTAACAATCACAATTCACTTATCCCTCTTCCATCTCCTGTGCTCCACGGATGAAGAAAATACAGATTTGGAATGACATGAGGAAGTGTAAGAGATGACAGAAATTAAATTTTTGGGTGATCTATCTCTTTAATATTGCCCCTGCAAAGCAGCATACAAAGAACACATTTAGTTGGCTTTTTTTTTTTTTGAGAACTTTTTTGTTAATTGGCTTAAAGCTGAAATGAAATTTGATTTATCTTTACTTTTAACGGCTGCTAATATAGTAAGGTCATTTGTTAAATCCCTGTGTTTTCAAAATTTTTGAGCAATTTGGACTCAAATTATTGTGACAATCAATTGGGTCATTATTCACAATTCTTAAGTGCTAACATTTGGGAATGATACCTATAGATGTTAAGGGTGATTTTGGGATGTCAAAGGGTTTTAAATTCGTTCAGTTTAAAAACCCATGGTGAATTAGCCCAGAATGATAATTCACCATAGGTTCCCTCTGATTCTTTAGAATTACAGTTTATGAGTAACAAAAAGCCTGTGATTAACATCACTTGCATGTTTTTAAATGCATTTTTTAAATGCAAGTTCCTACAAAGGGCTACAACTACCACAGGGATGTACGTTTATGTGCTCGATGAACTGGACTACTGTTAACTTGTTTTTAAAAACAATGGCTTCAAAATTGTACATTATAGTGTGAGATTTACGTTGTAGAACAGACACTGTTTTACTCGTAAATGAATTCTAAAAACCAAGAAATTCCTCTGGGTGCCTGTGGTTCAAAAATGCTAATTTTCTGACATGAGCCTTCAAGATAAACAGATAAAGCTTCATCTTCGGTGGCCGTTTTAGGGAGCTTTTTGGTGTGTCATTTGCAGCTGGTGCTTTCCAAAGGTTCTTCTTGACAGACAGAGGAGTTCTTTCCCCCAAGAACCAGAGACACTTCCCTGGGGAGAAGAGAGGAGTGAACAGGTGTTTCTGTCCACTGATGTTCTTCCCCAGAGATGAAAAAGGCACTGGCACTCCAGCTCACACCCTGTCAGTACAGATCAATGTCCAGTGGCAGCAGGAAAGCCGACTGGGTCGCAGATGGCGCGGTTGGCTTTAGTGTCAGAGACCTAAAGAGGTGACGAACCCAAGCATCACCTGGGTCTATGGAGACAAGAAATTCACAGATTCTGGATTCACAGATTCTGGATTCTTTTTTTTTCTTTTTTCTAAATGTAGATCTGATTATGGTTATTTCGTTTTTTTTTACATGTGCACAAACATGCCTCAACATTTACTAATAAGGTATAATAAAGAGAATAGGGGAATATCACTGTGCTAAACATTTTCCTAGCTAGCCATTTGTTAGCTATACTGACTTTTGCCTTTTCATAGATGATGTTCATCGATAAAATGAAATACTTGTCCTTGTTTTTGAACAGAATTGTTCTGATACATGCTACACATACCAGGAGTCACATGTTGCTGTAGGCGAGATCAGTCATGACATGAGGCACTCCATTCTACCTTGCTATAAAAGAGAATGAAAGAAACATTCAACTATGAGTCATTGTCACTGAAAAATTATTCAATTGAACTATTAATGCACGGCAATATGGTGACATCATACAATTTGTTGTCACGACTTTTCTTTCAAGCATATAAACAGAATATTAAATGTAATTACAACCATTTGTAAATACATTTCGAACTGTTCCATGCCGTCCTAGATGAATACCGATATGGACTATGTCGAACATCAGTGCATAGTTACTTTAGTCTCTTATATATTTCAAGCTCATGAGGTGTTCAAAATATTTGATGCATCCCATGAAGCTTTGTGTGAAACACATTAATTCTGATAATAAGAAATGTTTCTTGAGCAGCAAATCAGCATATTAGAATGATTTCTGAAGGATCATGTGACACTGAAGACTGGAGTAATGGCTGCAGGTAATTCAGAATAAATTACATTTTACAAAATATATTCAAATAGAAAAACACATTTTAAATTGTAATAATATGTTCACATTATTACTGTTTTTACTGTATCTTTTATCAAATAAATGCAGCCTTGGTGAACATATGAGGCCAATTGTTTTGTAAGAAGTCCATTCAGAATGTTTTTAATACATTTACATTTATTCATTTAGCAGATGCTTTTCAAGATGACCTAGAAATGAGGGCACAAGCGATAAATTATATGCAGTCAACAATGTTCACAGAGAAGCAGCATTTTCAGGTGTTAATAGAGCAGTGAACCCTAAGAAGCAGTAAAAGCTAAGAGCTAGCATATGCTAACACAAGCATCAATGACTGAGACAGTTTCCTTGGCGCTTCACTCAATCGTTTTACTCCATTCATGAGGAAAAAGAGAGTCCACAGCATACTGTATGACCAGTGACTGATTCATCATCCTTCTTTTTGCTTGTTTTACTCCTGCTTTGACCTTTCTTGTCTGCTGAAATCTCCATAGTTGATTGTGTCATTCTAGCTTCATGCATTCTTTTTTTTTTTTATCAACACTTGAATGTGGGCAAGTTTCATAAAAAAATTTAAACATTGAGCAAAAAGCGGAGAAAATCAAATTTTTGTCAAAGACTACAGATCAGATTCAGAAAGATGATCAAAACATAGATGGAGTAAATCGAGTCCATCAACACTCCTAATGCTTGCACAGTGCTATAGCTCGTCTTGACATTTCCTTCAGTAACATTAGGCAGTTTTGACTTATATGCTGTTTAATGTTGATGATCGCGTTATTTTACATATGCATATGATGACATATGAGATCACTCGTTTTTGCATCTTCTTCGCATGTGTTTTGATCAGAAGATTCAGTACTCTTTCAGAAGATGCGTAATAGCGCCCCCTACCGTATAACAGTGAAAACACGGAAAGCCGGATATTTCCGTCAATGGCGGGGAAGCGTTTTTTCACAAATGATGGAAATTTCCGTCAATGGCTGGTAAAGAGTTAAGATGGTCTGGCAAGGGGAACGTCTGCAACGGTATTATAATTTCTACGGTTATCCTGTTTCACACTAGACAGCACTAATAATTCTGCCATGTTCCTTTGCAGTGGCTTATGGCCGGCCCAGCAGCATTCATATGGGTGGGAATGTTAAGGTATTACGCTCTTTATTCATCAACAACTGATGAATCTGCCAGAAAAAAACACTCCCCCAATGATACACTTCACCGTACTATTCCTCTACAGCTCTCTTTCTAATCCTGCTTTTTCTGAACAGTGAATTAGTGGAAATATGCCAGCCATTAATGACACCGACACAAAGACTCTGCAACTTTCACGTAGACAGGCGAACAAACATGTCTTGCCAGGGTTATCCATTAAAAGGCCCACACAGATGCATGTTTTAGGTGGACAAATAGAGGCCGCTTTTAATTCTAGCTTGCTTGTTTAAAGTAGGCTGCACATAATTTAGGGCCAAGATACAAAAAAATTCAGACCTCATTCTTGCAGCATGTTTTGAAAAAAGATTACTGTTTTTATTACTCTGGGTAATTATAGCATTCCAAGCCATTATGATTTTTCTAATTAGCATGGTTTACCCAGCATCTAATGTGTTGTTGTATAATTGAGGTAGTATACTCCTTAGTGTGATCATAATTAAAGTTTGGGGCTTTTAGTCTGTCAGTTAGATTTTAGGTGATCTATATGCTAGGGTATACTTCTAAACTCAGATATTTACAATACTATTAAAGTCGGCATGAAGTTGCAATAGTCTTTTCTTCCCTATTGTGATGTATATGCGAGTGAAACAGCTTCTCAAACAAGACTAAATGTAGGGCGGGACTTGATTTTGTCTGTCAGCAATTGATTGGATCATTGGATGGTTGTGGTTTGCTACTGGTCGATCTCATGTGAGAAGAGGAAGGGGAAGTTATTTTGATTGAAGATTACAAGGACACATAAATAAAATTAAAAAAAATTAAAGAAAAATTAAAACTTGAATAGTAATATAGTATTCACATAATATTTTGTCAATACATGTCCTTTGTAGCTAATAAATCATTTATAATAAATACTGCAGTAATCCATAAAAAGCAAGATGTGTCCATTTTGATTTCATGGTGAATGCAAGCTTACATAGTAGGTAAAATGTACCTACTGTACTGTAAACCTTTCAGCGAGGGCACTACTGAGGATGATTACATCATACAGAAAGGTGAAAGTTCCCAGCTACAAAGGACATGTATTGACATAATATTATGTGAATACTATATTACTATTCAAGTTTTAATGAGTTAGCTAACGTAATATACCTCACTGATGAAAAACATTGTGTAGAAAAATACTGTACTATACTAGAAAACTTGGACTTGGACCAGATAGAAACCATTTAGTAACCGCCTAGCAACACCCTTGATAATCTTCACTCAAGAAAACTGCACTCAAGTCAGCCACAAACTGACATTTTTAGACAAGTACACTAGCCTTCAAAACTTGAGCAAGGACGCATTATATTGAACAAAAATGACATTTATGTAAGGGATAATGTAGAGCGAGGTGGTTGTTATAGCGAATACAACCCCGACAGGCTGATCTTGAAACTTATTACATGGCTACCTACCAAATAAATCAATTTGACACAAAATAATGATTTAAAAAGAGTTTATTGATTTAAAAACGATTGTATTGCTTCCGCTAAAGAAAATAGTCCGTTCCGTCTCTACGGTTAGAATCCTGCGTCCATAGCAACGCTCTGTTTTTCATGGCAACGGTGTGTTATACTTAGCAGCGGTCTGTTATCAAGAAATAATGACTGCATTCTATGTTAGAATTCAACCATGTAATAAAAGGTTATAAAAGTTTATGAATGATGTTCTTTTGAACTTGAACTGTGTTCGTCAAGGCTGCTGAAAACAAATTATCATGGGTTTTACAAAAATATTAAGCAGCACAACTATTTTCAACATTGATTATAATCAACATATTAAAATGAATGAAGGATTGTCACAGAGTCAGCCACACCGTCACAGCCCCAATCATCACTCAATCACCAGGACTCGCCCACTCGTTCACAATCACCAGAGTACTGACTCGCTGCACCTGCACCCCCTCATCAACACACCTTTATATGCCCCGGTCACCTTTCACTACTTGTCTGGTCTCGTTGCAGTATAGCTACACTGCTTTATGTCAGACTCCTTACCAATCTACTCACCTGCGGTCTCGTCCTGTATCCAGTCTCCTGGCCGTCTCCTGATATATATAGACATATATTTCTTTTTATTTTATACAATAAATGCAGCCTTGCTGAGCATAAGAGAAATCTTACTGACCCCAAATTCTTGAACGGTAGTGTATGTCTTAGCACAAAAATACCAATTACACCAAGTGGCGCTGAGACTGCATATTGCAACCATTCTGCTATTTGATGGCAGGGACACATTATGTTCTTATCTGTCACTAAGCTGTACCGCTGCAGGATAAACTTCCAGATGAAGGCATGAGCAGTTAATTTGGTCCTTCTTTTTAAATATTGAGTGGAGTTGCCTGAGTATGCACAGTATGACCTCTCATCTCATCCACATTTAATTCATACCCAAATCCAATCCATTGGGACCCTGCGGTCCTCTGCACCTGAACTCATAAAGGGCTTAATTGAATCCATCATTGGCTTAATTGTTTAAATGAAGTGCTTTATCAGACTCTAGCCTTTGAGTTTCTTTGCAGCGGACCCGTCGGCTTGAAGGGTAAATACACAAGCTTGGACACAAGCTTACTCATCAGACTGAGGCTGGAGTCATCACAGCTGTTGGGTTATGCAGAGTGTATAAAATCATATCACTTCCTCCCCTGATGTTGTTGCTGGAGGCCCAATGGCACTGAGCCGCAGGAACGGCCCCCCAAGTGATCGGCTTCCATTAAAAATGCATTCTTGCCATTTTGGTGCCACTTAAGTTACAGATGCAAAGCTCATCTGTTCATCACTAACAGATGCTAAGGACGTCAAACCTGCTTGAAGATTCCACATGCACATATACAGTTTATGTATACATGGGCAAATCAAAAGGATGAATCGACTTTTATTAGAAATGCAAAATATATACGTATACCACTTAAACCTCTTACCACCCTGAAATGCGTATAAGCAAAATAAATAAAAGACTTTATTTTACAGTGTCCTTATAACATGTAACATACTTACCATAGTAATAACATTATGCATAATTATGCCAGCAGCCATATCACCCTGTAGCCCAAGACTGGTTGCCCACTGAAGCTAAGCAGGGCTGAGCCTGGTTAGTACCTGGATGGGAGACCTCCTGGGAAAACTAGGTTGCTGCTGGAAGAGGTGTTAGCGAGGCCAGTAGGGGGTGCTCACCCTGTGGTCTGTGTGGGTCCTAATGCCCCAGTATAGTGACGGGGACACTATACTGCCAAAAGAGCACCGTCCTTCGGATGAGACGTAAAACCGAGGTCCTGACTCTCTGTGGTCATTAAAAATCCCAGGATGTCCTTCGAAAAAGAGTAGGGGCGTAACCCCGGCATCCTGGCCAAAATCTGCCCCATGGCCTCCTAATCATCCCCATACACTGATTGGCTTCATCACTGTCTCCTCTCCACCAGTAAGCTGGTGTGTGGTGGGCGTTCTGGCGCAATATGGCTGCCGTCGCATCATCCAAGTGGATGCTGCACATTGGTGGTGGTTGAGGAGATTCCCCCCTTCCATATGTAAAGCGCTTTGAGGTCTCAGAAAAAGCGCTATATAAATGTAACGAATTATTATTATTATTACATGAAACTAACCCTCAACCAAATCCTAATCCTACCCAAACCCTAAGTATACATGTAGTTAATTACTCAGTACTTCAATATATAATTACACTGTAACAATGACAGTGTAAAATAAAGTGTAACCCACTTTTTTATTGTTATTATTTACAAATATTAACCAGAAATATAATTGCAAATACCATTTGGACTGAAGGATTTGTACCAGGTGTAAAGTAATTATTTGCAGCATGGTTTAGGATATTGAAATAAAACACTGTCCAGACATTCTGTCTTATTTTAAAGTCACTGAGATGCCAGTATCTTCAATGGCTTGTCTCACAGTTGTTTCTGTTAGAAAGAACAGGTTTTTTTGTCTCTCTTTTTACCCCTCCCCCTCCCTTCCCTTCCCTTCTCTTTCGTCTGCTATTCACTTTGAGTAAAATAGCATTTGTTACACAGATGTGACCAATATGGAAATTCAGCAACAATTAGAGCCGTGAGCGAGCGTGCCAAATTGACTGACAACACTGCTGAAGCAATTTGGAGGTCAACTGAATGCATATATGAGTCCTCAATGGCAGTTTGCTTTGGTGGGTATTCATTCTGGGTCCAAGATAGATTCTGACATTATTAGACCTGCCTCTTGATTTCCAGCAGCTTGTGCAAGGTAGAATAAATATTACTATTCGGCTGCCACTGCTGAGAAGTATATTGGAGCAGATTGATGGAGCAGATTGTGGACTTCAAGTGGACTGTTCAACAGCCTCTTATAATAATCTCAATAAAACAGCACTATAGACTGTAAACACTGTCAAACAAGTTAATTTACCAATAAATGATGTGCTTTTTATGCAAAGGTATAAATATATAAACTTGCAGCACAGTTAATAGAATATTATTAAATCTATCAATATAAAATTATTAAACAATGTTTTATGTATTTATTTTTTAGATTTTATAATTTGCGTTTATGTGTTTATTACATTGTTTAATGTAAAATTCGTATCTACTGAGTATTATTAATTAAAAGTTTGGGGTCGGTAAGAATTATGATTATGATTATTTTTATTTTTTTAATGCTCACCAAAAATACAGTAAAAACTGTAATATTGTGAAATATTCTTACAATTTAAAATAACTTTTTTCAGTTTCAAATATTTTAAATTGTAATTTATTCCTGTGAAGGCAAAGCTGAATTTTCAGCAGCCATTACTCAAGTTTACAGTTTACGATTCTTCAGAAATCAGTTTAATATGCAGATTTTGCAGAAACAGTTGTGCTACTTTTTTCTTGATGAATAGAGTTCGAACAAACTATCTGAAATATATATATAGATTTCTTTCAAAAAACGTAATGACCCCAAATGGTAATGAAATAATATATGTATATATGTTTTGTGTATGTAAATATTTATGTACATAATCAACTTCCCAGCCCCTCCCACCACTACACTAGTGCACATGTGAGCACAACTTATTAGTTCAGATGCATGTCTTTTTGACTGTCAGATTTAAAAATATGTTTGAGTTCAGCTCCAGGTGTTATTCCGTCTTAAGCCTCCCACCTATTTAACTTCTATTTACCACTAGAAGCTCTCTGTGGAAGATCCCCTTTGCTCTGAATAGCAGTTCTGTGTCAAGGATATCTCTACGGGGTCATGACGACACTGTCATCCCTTGCAAGATGGATGGCATGCGTAATTCAGCTTTCTATTTCTCTGTCAGAGCTTCAGCATCCATCATCTCTGCACTGGCACTTTAAATCGGTTACATCAAATTAACCTCATGACTTGCGGCTGAGATTTTACGCTATCACGTTGGTTTTGTCTCCATGACATATGTGACTGCGCACGTCACCGACTTCCGGCACCTCAAAATGGCTTTCGGTTTCATAAACCAGGTGATCAAATGAAAAGGTTTCATTATTTTCACAATATCTGTAACACAATCTGTATCGGGTGTCAAACAATAAAGTGTGTAGTGTTCAAATTAAGTGATATGTGAAGAACACACTCTTCATACACATGACTGCAGTGTCAGTATCTCTGATGCTGAAGGCAGATAAATTGCTCTGGCCGCTCGGTATTGCACTTGCGGGATGATGTGTGACAGCTCAGGGAAGGTTTTTGTTCACAAGTAATTGCTCTCAGGCCTCTGTGCTGTGGTATAGAATATCCATATTCAAATAAATCATGCCAGGATTAACCAGTTCCTTCTCAGCTCACTGAGAGAGAGAAAAATGAGGGGAGGAGGCTTATATAACAGGCGACATATATGTTTGTTTTGGTTGTGAGTTGGACTTCTAAAGGTTTTAAGCCTGTATGCATGCGTGCTTGTGTGCGTGTCATTCACATGGACTCCGCTGTGGTTTCGCTAGCGGCTGCACACTAAGTGTGACCTGTCATTGTTGAGAGGTGTGACTGACAAGCTTTCATCTCTAGACTGGCTGTAAGTGGCCCGCCCGCAGGGACCACTCAATCACAAAGAGGGCCCACATCTGAGGTAAACATTTTAGAGCTTCATCATGACAAAGCACGACATGTTACACAGTTATCCTTCTAAGTTTTCACACTCTTTCAAAATCTGCGAGATGCTTTCCTTTTAAAACCAAGAAAAATCTAAATGTCCATATAAAATGTTAATTAAATCCATACAAATGTGTGTGTGTATTCATAAGAAAGAAATAATTAATTTTATTAAAAAAAAACATTTGTACGGACTTAACTAACATTATGGACATATAGATTTTTCTTTCACCAAAATAAAAGCTCTATTTTTTAAACATTTGAAAGCAAAGAAATTAAGGCAGCCATTTTGTAATTTTTGTTGTTGTTCTGTAAATGTATTATTATTATAAAAATGAAAATAATCATAAATATTATTACAATAATATGATTGTACTGTAAAATAAATAATAATAATTATTATTGAATGTCATACTGAATGGGGAAGAAAACAGGCTTTCCTTGTTTTTTTGTTCTTAGCTGACCCCTTGCCTGTTAAATGCCCTTGGTTCTTCAATATCATTTATTGCCTCCTCAAGCATCAGTGACGGTTTGTAGCCGAATCCTATAGGTCCTGTAGGTTCTTTATGTTCCCAGCATGCCCTGCACATTTGAGGTCTCACAGTGGCTCAGTAATGTCGAGATCCACCTTTGGCTCTTGTGGGCAGTTGAGGGACTACAACCGTATCACAAAAGGCTGTAAAAAGTCAATGATACTTGAGGAGGCAATACACCATATTAAGAACAAATGGAATGTAAACTTCTATACAGTGTAATGTATCTATATAAACTTATACGTACAGCTGTATGTGAAAATGGCATTTTGCATGTAAAGAGAAGATGAGAGGCCGAGTTTATGTAACAGGAACTGAATTGTTCTGATAAAATCAGACTGTCTGGAAAACGTACACCTACACTAGTCCAAGCTCATTATCTTCAGCTCAAGCCAGGCTAAAGCTCTCAAAACCTACTTAAAGATAACCTTGACAGACAGAAACACATACCTGAGACTTATAGAACTACCAACACGACTGATAAAAGACCAGCATGACTGTGATGTTGACCCACTCAGCAAGACAGACAGAGCGTCTGAGAAGAACAAAAGTAAGTCGTGGTGTTCTTAACAAGAGTTAGTCTTGGTGTTCTTAAGGGAACTTTCTGCACAGAACTTTCAGTTCTCAGTGGTTGCCAGTGGCAATGTACTGTAACTATTCTAATCTTTGATCCCTCATGAACCGACAATATACACTGGTTGACTGATCTTGAGTTACATTACAGAAAAGGAGGACTAGTCTTTAGGGAAGTGCATTTTCGATTATCTGTCTGAATGTCCCGAGTCATCAGTTTATAAAGGGAAACAATGTGATGCTCATTCCTAATCACAATATCACCATGTAGCTGGTTACAAAAACAAGGTTTTCTCTTTTTTTTTTCTTTTTTTTTTTACATCATCTCATTGTGGCCCATATTTTGCCTGTTTACTGAAGAATAGCCACTTTTCAAACAGCAGGAGCCACACTTAGACAGCCTAGAACTGTCTTTCATATTCTTGATACAGCTGAGATGTAGTTTTTCCATGAATAATGCAACAACATTCTTCTCCTGTGAACAGTTATAAAAAATAAAAAAAATGCATGAGGCATCTCTCTGGATGAGTTGAAAAGCTTTTGTTTAAATCTCATTGTTTGGAGGTTAAATCTCCTCCATCTCTCACCCCAAATGGAGAGCAGCATGATCGGTTCAGCGTGAGCCAGCTCAGAATCTGCTGTCATTACTGTTCATATGCTATCTCATACAGACACATGCGGAGGAGACCCCCACTTCCCAGTCCCCTACAGTGAGCAGCACGATCGGGCCCACCGCATATTCAATTACTATGAAGATCTTTGATTTGCGACGTAACATGCAAGAAAATTGCTTCTCCTTGGTCGCAAGAAGGAGAGCCTGTCTGTCTGACACTGATGCATGCAGATAAGCACAATGACGCGCACACATTCACACCCTTAGGAACCAGATCATGTCAAGCCTACATGATGGGGGGGCGGGGCCCATTTGGGGGCCTCAGCAAACTTCCAAGGGGGCCGCAGGATGACCTAAAGTTAAATGAATATATTATCGTACAGGGGTTAAAGTGGGCCGGAACTGCGTTCCAGCACCTCAGATAAATTAAAAAAAAATGCCGCGTGCACCGTCAAATTGCATGTTGCACTGGAGTTAAAAGTCAAAGGTGAAGTAGGCTAATGTCAAATTGACATAATTATGGTTGTGATTTATTTCTGTTATAGTTGTCTTCAGCCATTTTTATGTTTGAATTTACATTGTGAAAAACTATAGATTCTTAGTGCATTCCAGTGAATTATTAATGGTATTGTCAATTAAATCAGGAGAGCACAAATGCACAGTAAGTTGTCTTTTTTCATGTTGTTACAGCGGAATAGAAAGAAAAAATGAAAATAATGCAGTGACTAAAAAAAGCTCTTGTCACAGATATTCTTGATACCATATCACATTAAAATACCAAGCATTACAGTGTTCTTCTGACATTGGAAAATAAAACATGAAAGGAAATTGACAACTCATTAAGTCAAACTGGCTGATTAGGATTATTTGTAGCGCAACCATACTATTTAAAATGATTTGTTTCAGTCTTTTTGAGTGGAAGTTCCCCAAACAGGAAGTGCCAGCATAATTCAAAACACAGTCGGCTCGTCAGGAAAAAGGTGGACAGCGACTAGACGTTGATATACTATGCAGTGACATTAGCCAATCATAACAGTGGCCGTTTACTGGCAAGCCTTAAAGGAAACGCCACTTATAAATGGATCATTTCAGTCCGAGGGTCAGAATGAAGGATATAAATAATAATTGTTCTGCATATATATTAGTTTTTTTTTTGTGCAAAAAAACTTTATTAACATTATAAGTGAACCCCAAGGAACATACATAAAATAACCACAAGCAAAAAAAAAAAAAAAAAATCTATGTCATAACACCTTTAAAAAATAAGCTAAATTCAAATATCTTATTCAATTTTGCTTTCCAAGCAAATTATCTTTTTTAAGGATATTTAGATATTTTTAACTGGAAAACTAGACAATAATTACATTTTTTCATTAATAAGTATTTTCTGCAGTGCACAAAACAAACACATGCATATACACAACTCTTACAGAAGTAGGTCTTGTCATCCCAGAGGCAGAGAACATGATAATGAGTCTGTCTCCATCCCAACCTGGGTGTTCATTATTGTTTACATTTGTTTAGCATGCCATTTGTGTGCACAAAGTTGTGCTCTTATGTAATCTGACTCATTAGTGGGGTCTGAGAATAAGTAGAAAGGTGCTACAGACAAAAGGAACTCTGCCTTAAAAAATTAACCGGGTCTGACACAAGAGAAACAACACTGCTTAAAGCAAAAATACTGATCCAAATCATGGATGCTCAGATCCTGATAGTTTCCCACAATGCACTTTTTATGCATTGTGGCCATTAATTTACACAACATCAGCATTTTGGGGGCCTGAAAATGCAATCTTTTGAAAATGGGTTTTAAAGTGCAAGTTTTTGAAAATGAGAACATTAACATCTGCGTGTAAACTACAAATATGCAAATTTGTGAAAACGGTAACATCATGCGTATGCGTATGCGTATAGAGCTGGTAAGTCCCGCCCCTTCCGTAAAACCCCGCTGGACCTCTAGGTTGAAAAATCGTCAATGCAAGTGAATGGGAGAAAATAATTATTTTCTGGTCCCGTTTGAATTGTGCCATGAATGTGAACATATGTTGTCTGTGAATTTTTTATATAATCTTTCATGTTACGAGTTTGACAGTATATGGTATGATTCTTCGGCTAGCAGTTGTGGAAAAGACATAACGAGAAAGACTACATGTCGCCTATGTGACGTCACCCCATAAAGTTGACTTACCCGTGGTTTTCGCCAACCTCAACGATTTTGTCCTCTACCTGAAAGAAGGCGGTGAAGTGCACCAAAGACACAGTCATGTTTAGCGGGATCCGTGAGCTAGTGTCCGTGTGCGAATGGTGGTGACGTTTCAAACGCGTCGAAAGCAGCGAAGAGTTGTAGTCCACAAAGTGCTCTCACACAAAGTCTAACCGTATCAAACTTCTACCCGCTAAATTGTAGCATTCTTCACACGAAAGATTATATAAAAAATTCACAGACAACATATGTTCACATTCATGGCACAATTCAAACGGGACCAGAAAATAATTATTTTCTCCCATTCACTTGCATTGACGATTTTTCAACCTAGAGGTCCAGCGGGGTTAGCGGAGGGGGCGGGACTTACCAGCTCTATTACTTGTACAGTCTGTAGGAGCACATAGTTTCTTTACATCACCAACTACTGGCCTGGCATGCATAATACAGCGTTTTTGGTCGTTTTTGCGGATCTGTGTGAACATGGATTGCTTTGACGGAATTGTCGTCTGTACGTGAAAATTTTTAGTACATCGTGGTTGTTTAAATGAACACGTAGAAGAAAAATGGTTCCATCAGGTGCTTCATATAGAACCTTTAAGAGGTTCTGTCATGGGATGACATGACGTCATTCATTTTCATTTAGATATGGTAATTTCCAGGACCGTAGCTTATGTGCTGCTGAGAAAAGATTCACTTTAGATTTCACTAATGAGCAGTGATGTGTTTGCGGCGATTATCAATAGTGAAGACACTGGAGAGTACATGATCTGTGTCCTGTCAGATACTGTAGTCAATATCAGAAAGATGGACAATGTGTTATTAATGTGAACAATTTCGCAATTCTATATGATTTGTATCTGCCAATTAAAGCAATATAATAAAAACTATGTGTGTCAAACCGTGTCAGAAAATGTCAGTGTTCTGAGTGTGTTTGATTAATGTATTGATAATCATTGATCTTGTTTGTGATATGATGTATTGCACACTGCTGTAATTTATATTCAAATCCTTTCTCCTGCAGAATGGTCATTTTTAGTGGCAAGAAAAACTGAATGCTTGTCAGATTAGATTGGCAATGGCATCTGTTTTTACCAGCATTTGTGATTTTAACTTTGGCCATTTGCGTAGCCCTCCAATAAAGTCAGTGCATCCAGTGGCAGGTCTGCCCACAAGCGACCAAATTTATAGCAACCTGCTGATCTCCAGTGATAAAATCTGTCAGTGTGAACAGGCACATCTAAAAAGTGTAGTGTTGGAGGACATCCAAGACCAGGTTTTAAAACCACTTGTTTGTCACATTTTTCAGTGGAAATGTTCACCTCATTGTTAGCTGTAGGATACATGGTGCAATGTGCACAGATGGGAAGATTCTCATCATTTACAATCAGGTGGCAGCTTAGCTTCTTTATTAATATGACAAATATGGGGACATGTCACAAGTCGGATTCGACTAATTTCGGTACTTGAGTTTTTGGCATTTTAAATAAAATTCGAATATTTATAATATTCTAATATTTTCTAAATATAAAAAACAAAAACATATGATTAGATATTATATAATATATACACTAAAAACTTCTTTGAAGAAATTAAACATTTCAAAAAATGTTAAAAAAATGACAATAAAGACCTTATTACAAAAAATTATATTTCAAATAAGTGCTGTTCTTTTGAACTTTTTATTTCTATTCTTCATGGAAAAAATATGTATCACGGCTTTCAGAAAAATATAAAGCAGCACAACTGTTTTCAACATTGATAATAAATGTTTCTTTAGCACTAAATCAGCATGATTTTTGAAGGCTGAAAGTTCAACTTCGCCATGACAGGAATAAATGACATTTTAAAATATATTAAAATAGAAAACAGTTATTTTAAATTGTAAAATTATTTCACAATATTATTGTGTTTACTGTATGAAATGTTTATATATATATATATATATATAGAGAGAGAGAGAGAGAGAGAGAGAGAGAGAGAGAGAGAGAGAGAGAGAGAGAGAGAGAGAGAGAGAGTTAAAAAAGCTAATTAGTTTTAGCTGTGGTATCAATTTGATTTGAATTGTGAAATTTCACTGGTTTTAGCATTGAATACTGATATGTTGGTATTGTGACAGTCCTACTGGAGATAAAACATAATAAATGTGCTCGGAAATGATATCAAGATTCCATTTGATTTAGCCTGAATGCATTATACTTTACCAAGGTTGTGAGGGCTGGTCTTGACCTTGCTCTTAGCAGTCCAGAATGTCTGGCAGTGAAAAGTGTGCCCCAGTTACATTTTTTTCCCATCAGAAAATGTGTGAAAGAGATTGTGGAGAAGGGAGCTCTGCATGTGTTCCATGCTGTGATCAGTGAGGGAAGAGCATGTCTTCGCATTACCGAGACCTCTGTCACCTGCAGCAAATGCCAAGTGAATAAAAATCTCTCTTCTTGGCTCTGCATTAGGACATTGGCCTCTTACCAAGATTAAACATTTTTATCCAAAACTACATATGCATCCTCACATGCAGATATTTCTAAACACACACACATACCACCCACATGCATATCCTTTGCGGATCCATGTGATCTGCTCTCCTGGGTTTCTGATAGAGGTGAGTATAATGACAGATAATGGTTTCCTCGTTACTGGAATGAACTCGAATCCATTCCCGTTTCCTCTCTTCTTGTGACCTCTTACCTCACTGGCAATGTGTGGAGCCCTTGATGGCTCTGGGCTGTGGTGCTATCCATCTTCTCTTATTGAGTTTATTCACAGCCTGAGCTTTGTCTGTGTTTTTGAAAGCCTTTTTTTTCCTCCTCTCTGACCTGAGGGAGACAGTCTGTCTGTTTCTGTCTTCGCAATGTTTCACCTGCTTTCACACTTTCATCTGCTCAGCACCTCAACACACATCACACCTGCTTAGAGAGAAAGAAATGATCTGTTACCTTGTTATGTTCGTAGAACTGCATACTTACGTCATGTATCAGATTTACATTCATTACTTATGTCTAAAGGTATATGATCAGCCTTACATACAGAATATGACTGCATTTACACATACATGAACATTTTGACTTGCTTTTGAAAGACAGTTTATACACATTCACACTGAAGTACATTCAAAAACAAAAGACATCATGCACTTTTGCAAAACATTGCATTTTACAGTCTTCATTATATACGCTGCTGTTCAAAAGTTTGAAGTCTGTAATTTTTTTTTTTTTGTTTGTTTTTGAAAGGAGTCTCTTATGCTCGCCATTTTACATTTTACAAAACAGTGAAACTGTAAAATAGTATTACAATTTAAAATAAATAGTTTTGTTTTTGAATATGTTGTAAAATGTCATTTATTTCTGTGATGGCAAAGCTGAATGTTCAGCAGTCATTACTCCAGCAGTCAAGTCACACGATCCTTCAGAAATCATTCTAATATACTGATTTGGTACTCAAGAAACATCTCTGATTATTATGATATAGTTTGATTCGACTTGATTATTTTCATTTCATAACTATTTAAAAAAAACAGTCCCAAATGTAGGGACAAGTCAGTGTCTTTATGTTTAGAGTAGTGGATTTTATGAATCGAAACTATAGGTCAAGAGTTGTATTTTGGATAAGAAATGAATGCATATTTGTGTATTTTTATTATTACAGTAATTCTAATAAACTATTACCTTTGCTAATCATTGCATTGAATCTTTATTGTCAAAACAATGCGTCGTGATGCATCGATGCATATTAACATACTGTTTGCATATCTCCCATAGTGTGTGTACTGATGCATTACTGTTGAAGCATGGATGACATTAGTGGTTTTCTGAGCTAACTGCTTTAAGTTTGTTCTATTTATAGACATTGCCATCTCCACATGGAAGGTGCTAATTCTTTATTGTGAGACAAAGACCCTAATGCTCAAGAGTTTAGGCACTGCTGCACAGATAGTAGCAGTGATCCATAAAGTCCTCCAGCTTTCTAACATTTTATTACTGATAATATCATTGAGATGAAAAATTGTTATGGGACTCTCAGTCGCAAGGTTGGTTTTCTAGAAGAAGAAAAAAACGCAAAAAAAAAAGTCATTTGTATAACGTGATCTTGTATGATCCATATGATTTGCTTTTTTTTATATATATTTTTTTATTCTTGTTTTGGTTAATACATGTATTTTTTCACCTTAAAGGTTACATATACCCTCATAGTAAAAAAAAAAAAAAAAAAAAAAAAAGGTCGTTGTCATTCAGCCATCATTGACGCACACTAATTGATAACTTAATTTGCAAGACCTTTGAATACATCAATAACTTCAAATTTAATAACATTGATTACCCCATGGATGAGCTTATTAAATCATCTGTAATCTTAATAACATTGGATGTTGTATGTTGGGAACAGTGTAACCATTTACACTGGCATGCTATTTACACTCTCTCTCTCTCTCTCTCTCTCTCTCTCTCTATATATATATATATATATATATATATACATATATAAGTCAGTTGTTTTACTCGCTAGTTGTTACACTGTGACCATGTAGAGCAGAAAGAAAACAATGCTAAATGTAAACAACTGCTGATAAACATTTAATGTTTTTAATATTTATCATATCTTTTGTTGACATCAACGGCTGTGCATCAAATCAAATGGTGCGCTGAACCATGTTAAATTTGGTTGCTGAAGCAAAACTAGTTGAGAACCAAACAAAACCCAGCAAGCAATTTTGAGTTTAAATGGCATCTAATAGCTATCCAAACACAGCCCTGACGTAGGTTAAAACAAGACAAAATTTGGCCTGTCAGTGAAAATTTAATAGACATCTCACCATAATAGACATAGAATAGAGGCACAGGCTACAACATGTCAAATAAATAAATAATGAAACACCTTAATCATTGTTGACTTTGCTTACATGATGGAATATCATACATCTCTCAAGTTATTTTGGCAAAAACGACATGCAACCAAATTCAAGGTTATTTTGGCTAGAAGTGGGTTACTCATAGCCGGACTATATCGAGTCTATTAACCGAGATGGTGAAATGACAGCTATTGCTTGCTGGGATACTGTCAGTCAATGTGTAGTGGGATTCCTCAATGCCATTCCTGTGGACTGGTGTATACTGTAGGTTTTGGCTTTGCTCACCATCCCCATGACTTGGCACATTGTAATGTAAACCCTAAACAGACCCGTAAAGAGTTCATGTTTTCAGATCTATGCAGGAATAGCATTCTATGGATCAGTTCTTTCACAGTATGAGCTCTTTTTGCTCCTGCTCTGTCTGGTTTTCTTATCAAATTTGCCCAGTTAATCAATTCCCACAACAAAAATAGTCCTCAGGCAGGAAATGAGTGATAGCGCAGAACGATCCTTTCGGCATGATGTAACTTTGAACCTCTCGGTGTTCCCTTGGGACAGCAGTGACCTTGAGAGTTCTTCCTACATAAATCAAACTGCCATGGAGAGTTGGGCGAAGGAAGACAAAAAGAGACAGAGGAAGAGAATGAGACGGAAAGAGTGCACAAGTTCGCCACAAGCAATGTGGACTGAAGCCTATTGTTCTGACATTTGGGTTTAATTAGTGTACTGTTGAACCCCCTAAAAAAGGCTGAAAATGAGAGCTGTGTTCTAGGCACCAGAAGGTGTAACTACAACCCTACAAACATTTTTATGGCAGGATTTGTATGTATGTATTTATGTATGTATGGACATTGAGTGATGTAGTGAATGATGTATATAGCGTCAATGGCAAGTTAATGTCCATCGTAATAAAAATCTAAGAAAAAAAAAAAAATTGGTTGAAAGATGTCAAATTATTTCTAATAACTTGGAAAGTGTTTTAAAAGATTTTTAATTCATGTTGGTTTCATATGGTTTAGAATCAGGAATTAGGACTTTTTTCATTTTTTTTTCATAATTATCATAAAGTTTCATTCTTGTAAGGAGGTTTTTTATAAGGAGCTTCGTTCACCCTAATTTTTTTTTTACTATTTATTTTTACTGTAAATTGACTTCAGGAATTCAAACATTTTGACTGAAGGATGCATTGAATTGGTCATTGTAACTGATTCATCAAAGAATTCTGGGGGGAAAAAAGTTTTACAGTATCCACTAAAATATTAAACTCACCCCTTTACAAGTGATTACAGGAGAAGCATTTGAGACAAAGCATTGAGCTTATTGGAGCCATTGCTGTAGCAGTGGTCGAAGTAATCAGTTTACTTTACTCGCCACAATAAAGCCTGAATTGGGTAGAATCTATTGATCATAACAGCTGTAGATCATTGTAGGAGCAACATTCTGTGGAACATAGTGCTCATGCAGAATGAGGATTTCTTGCTGCTCTGTCTGATTTTCTTATATATCAAAAAAAACAAAACAAAAAAACAGACCCGGGCAGCAATGAAGTGATAGTGTAGAGTGATGCTGCAGAGCTGATGTAACTGTGAACCAGTGTTCCCCTGGAGCAGCACTGACCTTGAGAGTCCTCTCTTTCTCTATATCCATCCATGTGCCAGAGCGGGAAGGAGCTAGAATCACAGACAGAAGAAGAAGAAGAAGAGAGAGAGAGAGAGAGAGAGAGAGAGAGAGAGAGCAGTGAAGTTTGGAGCCTGTTGTTCTAACATTTAGCCATAATTATTAATAATTATTAACACGAGACAATATAAAATGTGGGATTTAAAATAATTTGCTCTATAATTCGCTATTCCTCTTCTTCTTCTGAATCAGTTTCTGGTTCATATGGCTGAATTAAACCAGTATTCCACTTACCATTGTGTAGTGTTTACCACACGTGATTGAGCAAGGGTGTAGTGTTACATTCAAGCTATTTTAAGGCATGAATAAATTATTCTAACACAGGCTTCACAGGTATTTTGGTTTTGCCATTTTGATTATCAAAGATGAGTTTTAAGAGATAAAAAACTCCCTAAAGGTTTTCCCTAAAGGGACTTTAAATTAATGCAAAATAATAATAAAAAATCACTAGTGATCTCAGACTTTTGAAACCCACTACTAAGGAGGGTATAGGTAGGGCAAAAAGTAAATCTGAACAGTTGCAACTTCAAATATATAATTTTAAAAGTGAACATACATTTATAATTCATACAAGAGTTAGTTCCAGTCCACTAATTTAATCGGTCAAGCAGATTCCCAAGCATACTGATATTTACTTGAACAGCACTGGGATGTTTCACTATTTGTCTCACTTCACTTGGCTGTTTGCAATCTTGCTGTAGTACAGTATTACAGAATATTATGTATTCCTCTAGAGAAGTGTCCTCCTCTAGAGAGGTATGTTTGGATGAACAGCAGAGATACAGTAGGTGTCTTTCCCAGCAAACAACACAAATCAAATACACTATATGATATGTTTTGTCTATATAACAAAGATAAAAATAAAATAAAATAACTACATTGTGATATGTAACAATACATATAACTATATATACACACACTGATCAGCCAAAATATTATGACCAGTCACAGGTGAAGTTAAAGGGGTGGTTGACTATAATTTCACTTTTCTAACTTTAGTTAGTGCAAAGTTACAACACTCAAAGTTCAAAGCAAAGGGAGATATCTTCTTTTAAAGAAATTGCTTTTTAAGGACTACTACAAACGGCTGGTAGGGACTACACAACATCCTCCCAGGTTAGAGACATCACTAACCCTAAAATTTACACGGGAACGCGATTTATAGATTATCATGACAGAATATGCTAATCAATGACTAGAAGATACCACACATAAACTACATAAATTCATTAACTAACCATTCAGAAATGTCCTGTTGCATTCTACATGTGTCACTTCTTCTTGAGTCTCTCCATTATTGTCTGACTTAGGTTTGAACATAAACATTGACATTTTCAGTGCATGTCTGTGTGAAGTAAAAGGACACAAGCTGTTGAAGCTATGTCCCCTGTGCTAGCAGCAGCTCATTTGCATTTAAAGAGACAGACACAAAAACGGTGCGTTTTTGCTCACCCTCAAAAACTGACAATTTTAACATGCTATCTAAAAATATCTGTGGGGTATTTTGCGCTACAACTTTACACTCTGGGGACATCAAAGGCTTATTTTACATCTTGTGAAAAGGGTGTTATACCACCCCTTTAATATCGTTTATCATCTCCTATCAAGGCCAAATATTAAAGCTGCAGTCCGTAGTTTTTCCTACGGCCCAGTTGGGCCCAGTTGCAGTCTCTATTTTTCTGTAGCCACTCCGAAGTCCAAAGTCTTTTGCATTTTACAACTTGTGTATCTCCTGTTGTCACTGGTGATTGTCATTTGAACCTTTCTGGATCCGCCATCAAATTGATAAGTGTAATTATATCAAGTGCTGTGAGAAAAGGCTATAAATCTCCACTTCCAACATCCTCACACGCAGTATAGCCTACTAGCCGAGACTCCTTCTTTATGTGTACAGATGTGACGTAAAGACGCAAAGACATGCTCAAATTTCTTGCGGAAATCCACCAGTACCACTGGAATTAAAAACATTATTACAAGCTTACCGTTTTGAATCGAGCTAATGCAAGCAGATAGTTTTGAACACTGGCTGGTTATGTACCTGCTCAAAAATGTATTTTGGATCATTTTTAACCCAAAAAAGTTACGGACTGGAGCTTTAAGGTATCTGGGTAGATTAGATGGTAAGCAAACAATCAGTTTTCATAATCAACATGTTGGATGCAGAAAATGGGCAGTTATAAAGATCTGAGCAATTTTGACGAGGGCCAAAGTGTCGACTGGGTCAGAGTATCTTTAAAACATCAAGGCTTGTGGGTTGCTCCTGGTCAGCAGTGGTGAAAATTTACAAACAGTGGTCTGAGGAAGGACAGACCACAAACCATCTACAGGGCGTTGGGCGCCCTAGGCTTATCGGTTCACAAGGGCAACAAAGGCTATCCCGTCTGGTCTGAGCCAACAGAAGCTGTACTGTGGCACAAGTGACACACAATTTTAATGATGGTTGTTGGGGTGTGTTACAACACACAGTGCATCACACTCAGCTGTGAATGAGGCTGCATAACCGCAGACCAGAGTGCCTGATGACACCTGTCCACCGTCAAAAGCACCTACAATGGGTATGTGACTGTCGGAACTGGACCTTGGAGCATTGTAAAAAGGTCGCCTGATCCGATGAGTCCTGTTTTGTTTTACATCACGTGGACAGCCGTATACGTGTGTGCCGTTTACCTGGGGAAGTGAATGCAACCCTCAGGACATGAAGGATCTGCTGCCAATATCTTGGTGCCAGATACTACTGGACACCTTCAGGGGTCTTGAAGAGTCCATGTCGCTGCGGGTCGGTGCTGTTTTGGCAGCACGTGGAGGACCAACAACTTATTAAGCATAATGGGCCTCATTTATAAAATTTTGCTTAGAAACCATCCTACATTTGATCTTACGATTATTTCTCAAATGTGCGTATGTGTGATTTACTTGAGAATGACGAGTGGCAAGATTTTGTTGCTTAGATTTCCAAATACCTGCAGTTCTCCGACTCTCTGCCACAAGGAATAGTGAGTATGTCTGCTCAGACCCTGATCCTTCAAATCTGTGCAAATGCACATTATATAAATGAGGCCCAATGTTTTGGCTCATCAGTGTACAGTATATACTGTATATATGTATAATCCTGAGTATAGGCAGTTTATAAAGCTGTAAATGGAAAAGATGAAAAAGAAGAATAGAAAGTGTCAGGGGGTGTCAGGGATTAAATTAAGAGTCACTTAAGTTGAAGTGTACTTGTGTTTGATCTCTTTACGGTAATCAATGTAGCCCCTCTGTTGCTTTGAGGTTTTTTTTTTCTTTCTCACATACGCACTTTAAATGCTGCTCTGTTGATGAAGTCTTAAGGTACGGGGAATGTGAAGAATAGGGAAGAAGTTCAGACCGGAAATAGAAATGCATGTCTTATGGTTTTGTTTACACTGGAGAGTCAAATATTTAAATACGCAACCACACGCTCTTTTCTCAAAATGCATGCATTCAATGACTTTGAGTGCCAAGTGCTTTTCTAGCAATCGTTCTGTAATCCTACTTTTGGTGTTTTTCCGTCTGAGAGGAGAAACAGAGGAAGTTAAGCACAGCTCAGACATATTAATGCCTAAGACACTCCAAGCTCTCTGTTGCTGTTTTCCTGTCCGTCTTTCTTCATTGTTAATCTCTCTCTCTCTCTCTCTGGCTCACTGTCTCTCTCTTCTTCTTGTTCTTTGTGGTCATGTATTACATAAATACATTTCTTTAACTGCCATTACACCTCCATGGTAACAGAAACTGTCTCTTTATGCCTATTTAATTTGTTGTGTGGAGCTTGCTGCAGGCAGGGTCATTGTAGCACATTAAATAGAATCGCAGTGCCGTATACAGATGCAGCTTCACATGAACAGTAATCTGCCTTTCCTTACATCATCCCGTCTGTAGGATCTTTCCTGATAAGAGTCACCATTTCATCTAGAGAGGTATGTTTGAATGAACAGCAGACACAGCAGTGTCTGTCCTAGCAAACAACAAATACACTTTCACACAACAGTGAACCCATGTTTTCATTGGCCTGGTTGCCAGAAGTATATTTCCCATGTATAGAACCAAACTAATAAAACATTTGATTTGAAAGGGGAAAAAAGTGTTCGAAAATTATCTGTGAGGATAAAATGACTGAAATCAGCTCTGTTCAAAGGGCTTTCTTATCTGAAAAACCCTAGCATGCCCCTGCTAGTCTGCAAAACCTCACTATTGTGGAGATTGCCTTTGTTTCCATGGTAACATGGGTTCTCTGATAGGTGGATGACGCTTCAGGCTTATGGGTAATGTAGTACTTCACTTTGAATTTGCTAATTAAACTTGAGTTATGACAGAGCTCAAAGCTTAGAGTGTTAAATATATATATATATATATATATATATATATATATATATATGCCTAGTTCTGTCATGAAACTCTAGATGGCGCAGGCTGATAGGTCGTTGACGCAGCTGATAATATTTACAGCATTAATTACTTGGCACAAGTTAATTGGTTCATGTCGCATCTGCAGCCAATGAGCTTGATGCTCAACATTTAAATGGCTGGTTACCATGCACTACAGCAGTTTGCTGTGCGCTTTCACAGTTTGTGTAAAACCCTCCACCTTCCCCAGCTCCACCTGTATAGATCTGCTATGATATCCATCATATAATGATACAAATCCATCCAGTTTTTTTTTTTTAAATCTCCTTATATGTTTTCCCCTGTCTCAAATCGAGCCGTCTGACCGTGGGTCACACGGTCGGACGCCCCTCCCACGATTGTTAATTGACAGCAGCGTTTCAACACAGACCCGCCCTGAGCGAGCTGTCATCATAGTCCGCCATTGTTGATACTTGCCTAAGCGATTGTGGTGTTCTGTTCTTGGGTGTAATAATGAACACAGCAGTCATTTTGATGTTCCTATATCCGAACCGCTGAAGACGCAGTGGCTGAGTTTTGTTTTCGAAGGGAATATTACCCACGATCAACATCAGTGCTTTCATGTTTGAGCGAATCATTTCTCACCAGACTGCTTTATAAACTAGGGTCAGTATAAAGCTAAAGTAAAACGTTTTTCATGACCATTAGCTGTAACATCAATCTGTCAATGAACTAACATATACATCAGTAAACACATAGCGTTCGTATCTCACTACTCTACCCTGCCAGTACATACAAAGATAGGTCAAAGTGACAACCATTCAGAACCGTCCTGTTCGAGCCTTAATTGTCGAACTTCTTTGGGGCCGTCATCTTGTTCCGGGTCCGACTCAAGTTCAAATTGATACGGTTGCACAGATGTGTCCTCAGAGATTCCCGCTGCCATTCTTTCTCCAAAATATACCCTCAGCTGTTGTCAAGGCAACACTCCACGTGTGTTGTGTCAAAACGCCCCACAGAACAGAGGGGCGGGGTGAGCAAAGCTCATTATCATTTAAAGACACATGCACTTCAACGGCGTGCTCAAAACAGAGCTGTTTTTGACCAAGTAAAATGAGTGTTTTCTTACAATACTAATGAGAATTTTTAATTAAAGTCTATTACAAACTTTTCATTTAGACCCTAAATAATCATATTAACTTGTACAAAAATGGCATTATATGACCCTGTATGCAATCATTAGGCCTTGGCTACTGGTATCACTGTGTTACTGGTAAGCATGTTATTTGCATCTGTACAGGCAGTGTATGTGTACTCACCATTGTATATTGCTGCACTGTTCACAGGAGCCAACAGATTTTCCACTTTTGAGCATGCGTTAACACCCGCGCTTTTGTGTTTATTTTCAGCCGTGTAATTTTTCACAGGTTGCTCCTTGACAACTGTTTTTTTCCAACACCTCCAAAAACATACATTGTGCTGAGAAGTAAGAGTATGAGAGGATGAGCTCGGTAGACCTTTAATTAGTTGCCAGGTAATATTTACAGAACAAGTCTTACAGAGTTGCTATTTTGATCCAACAATCAGAACACAGCAGTTTAAACATATTTTCTCCTGAATACTGTGAGGGAAGACGTAGGATGCAATCAAATGCTAAATATGGCATTGCTTAGCTGTGACAAACAGCCTAACAGACCAGTCTGCAATATCACAATAATCTTCAATGTGAAATATGTCAGTTCTGCTCCAATTGTCACCAAACTAAATTACAAAAAAAGATTGTCCCCACTTGTCTTCCATTATTCAGCCAAACAGCCAAAAACTCATGCCTACCCACTTTTTCAGTGGCCTTGATTCTGGAAGTATTTTTCCCATTCATTTTTACCAAATAGGAATTTTTAAAAAGTCTGCATTAAAGAGTTAAAAACCATGAAGCAAACCAATAAGGTGAAAAAAGGTAAATATTATTTAAAAATCAGACAAAAAGACATAGAAGACTGCTTTGACGAGGGAAATATGAACAATCTAATGAAAGACTTGATAATGAAATAATCAAAATAAAAACAATGGCTAAATATAAAATTATTGATTTAAATATGCTGATTATATATAGAAACAGCATATTATGCATTTAGGCCTATTGAAAAATATGCCTATATATGCAAACCAACTTGTACACTCAGACTCTATTACATCATTTAAAGTGCTTTATGTCAGTGGGTGGTACAGGCAAACAAACTTGCTTGCTTTGATTCTCTAATTGTCTTTTTTTGTGTGTGTAACCCCATAAGGTGCATTTGCAGAATAATGGGTAATATCGATTTCCATCAGGAATTACACTGTTAAACATGATCATTTAAAAAATCAGTTGAAATAATGCAGGCTGGTGGCTTCAACAAAAGCAATGCATTGACTGACAGCTTTGTAGCTGACAGTAGGTCTGTCTTTGGGTTTACAGTGAATCCTATTGATAAAAATAAGTTGTAGATTTGTACTTCCGGAACCAGACTGTTGCACTGTATATGCACTGTCAATTACTGTCGGGATGTTGAAACAAACTGAGACAGGTTTCATTACACCACAGATTCACGGTGTTTGCTCTTGGGGGAATAAACCTACAAATTGCTTATTTATAGTTGTCTCTGCATATTAAGCTGGAAAAGAGAGAATATTTTAACACCTGTTTGGATTTGTGAGTCAGTAATGTAAAATCACTTTAGTCTTCAGCTTGATCAGTAACACCACAGGAACAGTGAAAACTAGAAAACATAAAACCCTTCAAACCTAACCAAGATATTTATTCAGTAAAAAAAAAAAGAAAAAAAAAAAAAAGAATTGTAGCAGAGACAGTTGTAATTAACCTCCCTGGCCTGACAGAGGCATCTTTCAGGAGACGATTGCAACTCTTACATGTATATGTAGAGTTGCAATCGCCTACTTTTACAACTGTCTCTGCTACAATATATGCAAAATGTTCATATTAAAGGTTATGTACTGGTTTTCAGCAGATGTTTGACAGGACAATGTTTGTCAAGGCATGCTGGAAGAGGTTGCGTAAAACCTGTAATATGCAACATTTTCAGTTTTCTCCCCTACCAACACTGTGTTTAGTCAAACATAACTTTAACATCAAAGCAGTACAGGAGAATCAAGAGAAAATATAAATGCAATAAAGCATAGACATCTTGGAGATCACTCAAACAGGAAGAGACAGACATACGGGGATCCTGGCAGATGCCTCTTTTGTGTTTGTAAATAAATTGAATTTAGGAGACCTGGACACTTCCATGAAGCTTGCCATATTTCTATCTAAACTGTTAGCCATAAAAGAAACAACACACAGGAGATGAATCTATTATAATATATATGTTACAATAGATTTTATGTGGTTGGGGGGTTCAAATCATGTTTTCAAGCACACCAGGGTACAAGAGAGTTTGATAAAGGATGTAGCTCCTAGCCACATTTGTTGTGTTTTGTGGATATATATATATATATACAGTATATATGTTTTTTTCTTACATTGTTTGATGTAACCTGGGTTGATGTTAATGAGGCTTAACTCTTATGTTGTTGTTTTTTTAATAGCTAAGATGTCAAAATGTGATGCTTACATCTACTACTGAATATTTCATACATGAATAGAGTAAGATATGAGCAGTCTTTTCTGTTTATTCTCTTCTGTCTTGCCATTTATTATGCTGTATTTTAGTAATTTTGTCAAATAATTAATTGTCAGTGATGTCCTCTGCAAAAGTCGAACAGAGGCAGAAATATGAATTATTGAAAAGTTTGGCCAGTAAGCCTTTTAAATGCTAGTCTGTTATGCTGCTTTTGCTCGTCTGAATTTTGATTTGTTCATTTTATTTGAATGGTTGTGAACTGCTATTGTCTGCTATCTTAGGTCTCAAAGTTACATTTAGGACATGCAAATATGAATACATTCAAAATAAGGCATATACAATTTAAATATATCTGACTTATACAAATATTTTTGTTACATGGGCACTCATTACCAATTGACTACAGTTCAAAATGCTTTAGTTTTTGTATATATCAGTTGGTTGGTGTACATTTTTAAACCAGATCCTGCCTTTATAAATGCTGATTTGTTTTTCATATTTAAGATTAGATATTCGTGGAATTTTGGATCAAATCTGATCATACTTGCATTTTATAAATGAGGCTCCAGGACCGGTTATTCAAATATTCCATTTGACCTTTAAAACACATTACGCTACTGCTGAAATATGAACTGTTTTGTCCTTTCTGGTTAAAGAGAAACAAACTGCATCATCAAGTACTTTCAAATACATACATTTCTAAGTAAAAGTAGAAGCCTCTGATTTTATATCGAAGGAGATCTTTAATACTGTAAAAGTGAGTGGTGTGTTTATGTCACAAGGCTAGTCTGTGTTTCTGTCTGGGTTCATGTTTGTCACAGTCTAGTCTGTGTTTCTGTCGTGTTTCATGCATGTCACAAGTCTAGTCTGCGTTTCTGTCTTGTTTCATGCAGCTCTCCGTTATGTTTCCTATTAGCCACACCCTCTTGTTATCTTGTTAGCTCGTTTACCCTTGTATTTAAGCCTGTATGTCTAGTTCAGTCTTGGTGGGTCCTTAATGTTGTTGGCTGGTTGTTCTGTTCCTGATTCCCTTTCTTGTTGCCTGAGTCTGTCTTTGTATAGTTTGAGTTGTGTAAATAAAGTCAATCTGCAAATGGATCCTACTACCTTGTATTCTTCAACCACACGTGACAGAAGGACCCACCATACCATGGATCCAGCAGATTGCCGCTTCCACCTCCGCCAGGATAAACGCCTGATGGAGGATTATGTGAGAGAATTTTTTGAGTTTTGCCATGGGGTGAACTTTAAGGAAACGGACTTAAAGGACATGTTTGGCCGGGACTTAATACGTTTCTGTATTTCCTCATGCCTCACGATACCCCACATTACACTCTAGCACAATATATTGGGTTCGCCCTTTTATTGAGTGGTTCGCCATTTACGGTGGGCTTTGCAAGTGAGGAACCCCACAAGCTCACACTATTCCCGAAGCCTGTCATAGTTCATGTCACGCCCACCACGCCTGAACCCGCTGCGGAGGAAGCTGTCCCAGAACCCGCTGTCTCTGAACCCGCTGCGGAGGAACCTGTCCCGGAACCCGCTGCGGAGGAAGTTGTCCCGGAACCCGCTGTCCCTGAACCCGCTGCGGAGGAAGCTGTCCCTGAACCCGCTGTCCCTGAACCCGTTGCGGAGGAACCTGTCCCGGAACCGGCTGCGGAGGAAGCTGTCCCTGAACCCGCTGTCCCTGAACCCGTTGCGGAGGAACCTGTCCTGGAACCCGCTGCGGAGGAAGCTGTCCCTGAACCCGCTGTCCCGGAACCCGCTGCGGAGGAACCTGTCCCGGAACCCGCTGCGGAGGAAGCTGTCCCGGAACCCGCTGCGGAGGAAGCTGTCCCGGAACCCGCTGCGGAGGAAGCTGTCCCGGAACCCGCTGTCCCGGAACCCGCTGCGGAGGAAGCTGTCCCGGAACCCGCTGCGGAGGAACCTGTCCCGGAACCCGCTGCGGAGGAACCTGTCCCGGAACCCGCTGCGGAGGAAGCTGTCCCGGAACCCGCTGCGGAGGAAGCTGTCCCGGAACCCGCTGTCCCGGAACCCGCTGCGGAGGAAGCTGTCCCGGAACCCGCTGCGGAGGAAGCTGTCCCTGAACCCGCTGTCCCTGAACCCGCTGTCCCTGAACCCGCTGTCCCTGAACCCGCTGTCCCTGAACCCGCTGTCCCTGAACCCGCGGAGGAGGAGGCTGTTCCTGAGTATGCCGCGGTGGGCGCTCCCGAGTTGGTCCAGAAGCACGCCAGGGCTGCCCAGGAGGACGAACTTGAGTCTGTCCCTGAGCATGCTGTGGAGGGTGCTCCCGAGGCTGTTCCTGAACTGTCTGGTCCGCCCTGGTCGCATATACGGCATGCTCCGCCCTGGCCGCCCATACAGTTTGCTCAATTGACCTGGCCCTCCCACCTCCCCCAAGAACACCTCCGTTTCACCACCACCCTGGACTATATTCTGAAGAGCGTCTGGGATCCGCTCTTAAGGGGGAGGTTTTGTCACAGTCTAGTCTGTGTTTCTGTCGTGTTTCATGCATGTCACAAGTCTAGTCTGTGTTTCTGTTTTGTTTCATGTTTAGCAGCTCTCCGTTATGTTTATTAGTCTGTCACAGGTGTTTCCTATTAGCCACACCCTCTTGTTATCTTGTTAGCTCGTTTAACCCTTGTATTTAAGCCTGTATGTCTAGTTCAGTCCTGGTGGGTCCTTAATGTTGTTGGCTGGTTGTTCTGTTCCTGATTCCTGTTTCTTGTTGCCTGAGTCTATCTTTGTATAGTTTGAGTTGTGTAAATAAAGTCAATCTGCAAATGGATCCTACTACCTTGTATTCTTCAACCACACGTGACAGTTTATCCGGGGATTAATCAGAGTAATTTATGGCAACTTGATGCTGCTGGAAATGGACAGTAATAAACTGCATAATAGATCGCAAAGGAGGGAAATATACACTGTCAAACTACCACATGTGTCATACTGTAGGTTTTCACTTGGAAAATAAAATCAGGTTATTCGTGAAGTCATACGTGTAAAACAGTGCATAGCTTGTCCATTTTCTTCAATTCAGCCATTTTCTGGCTGAATGAGTTCCCATTTTTGCTCTAATAATGATTTTGCAAAAATGCAAAACAGTTTACAACGTTGCCATTTAGCAAATGTGGATGAAATTTAGGTCTAGATGTTTGCATTTCATCGAAAGCTGTGTTACAGTCCTCAGTGGATATAATTGTAGTAATTAGCTAAACTTCTAAACACACTATGCATAGTCAGTTTCATGTCAGCTGCAAGCTCACAGAAATGCTCTGCTTCCTCTGAGATCTCTGTTGTCACCTTCTAGAAGCTCTTTTGACAACTGTTTGGCTCTCACAGAATGGAGACATCAAATATCTGCTTAGGGAAAGTACTATAGGATAAGCGTTGAGTCATAAATAGTACAGAATACACCATAAGTGAACCCCAGCTTGATGGCTTAAAGAAAAATAAATCAACAGCAGAGCTGCACGATTAATCGCTGAAAGATCACGATCTCGATTCAAACCCCCACGTGATCTCATTCCTAAATTACAGTGAGTCACCTGTGTCTTATAAACATTTAACATAATCACACATGGGACATTCAAATCTGCGTCGGCGCTGCCGTTGAGCCAGAGAAAGCAGTTGTCATCATAGGTATAAAACATCTTCACAAAATGTGTTGCAAATATTCAAATTATCACAGAAGTACTGAGATAAAAGTTTATAGTTGGGATATAAACACTGATGTCTATCATAATAGAGCAAACCACTTTTTGAATGTGGTGGGCGCTTCAAATAACAATTGTATTGATTCCATCGTTACACCACTAGGTGGTGACAAGTGACTGTTAAAATGTATTTGTCATTGAATCATTCAGTGCGCATGAACGAAGGGTGCTTTTCAGACCAGCACACCCATGGGCGCACAAATGGGCACAAATGCATTTGCTATTGAAACAACGTGGCACAGCTCGTGAAATTGCTAACTGCATCGGGCTTAAACTAGCAAAAAACACTTGCATTGCGCCTGGTGCTGCATTACGCCGGGTGTATAATAGTGTATGAATCATTCATTCAAACCGATTTTTATTTTTTTTTATAATTCGGTAACACTTTACAATAAGGTCTCATTTGTTAACATTTGTCAACTAACAATGAGCAATACATTTGTTACAATATTTATTACTTTTTGTAAATGTTAGTTAATAAAAATACAGTCTTTCATTGTTTGTTCATGTTAGTTCACATTACATTTACTAATGTTAACAGATACAACTTTCAATTTTAATAATGTATTAGTAGATGTTGAAATTAACTAAGATTAATAAATGCTGTAGAAGTATTGTTCATTCTTAGTTCATGTTAACTAATGTAGTTAACTAATGAAACCTTTTTGTAAAGTATTACCAGTTATTCATTCAAATTAATTAAACAATTTAAATCATTTCAGAAACATTTTGTCAGAACCTCTGTTACATGTTATTTAGTTTAGTTGTCTTTTCAGATTCGTTATCTCTATTGAAACAAGAAAATCGTGATTCTCAATTTACCCAGAATCGTGCAGCTCTACAAAATAGTATGACAGTCCTGTTCGGAAGCACAGACCAGACCTTGGCGCTTGTCTTTCTGCAGGGAAGATGTAGAGGAAATGGTTGATTTCTCAAAACATCTGCCTGCTGGCCCAGTCGAGTCTCAGAGCAGCTTCTGCTCATCTGCATACTGCCAATGCTAATCAGTCATTCATTTAATGCTTGCTAGCATGCCTCATAGCAGTGGGGGGGTGAAACCATCCCTAGATTAAAAACCGAATAATAGGTTTGATATGTCAGAAATATAGATTTTTTTCACCAGGCAGTTCTTGCTGAAGTGTTGAAAAGTTTTATTTGATATTTGCCCCGCTGAGAATTTAAAAGATGTGTATGTGAAGATTAGTTTATTTTGTCACTCAACACTTTCTGTTGACCTCTTCCACCCCACTACCCCAAGTTGTTTATGAGGGAATTTAGATTTCATCTTTAGAGTTTGTGTACAAGCACAATTGAATGTTCATAACTTCTATGTTCTATCTGAATTGAAAGTGGCCTCTGGTGTAAAAATGCATCACATCACTCAGACTACAAAATTGTATATTTAAACATTCAAATACATTTTTCATGAAATGTTCATATGGCTCTTTGAGGCTGTTTAGGAATTAAAGATTACTTAGAAATAGTTTTGTCCATGATCAGGCTGACTATGAAAGCTATCATTTTCCTTTTTTAACAAAGACTTTGTGTGTATTATTCTGCAGAAGCATTCCTTTGCTGCATACAGTTCCATGAGAGTGAATAATAGGCAGCAATAGTTTTTTTTATGTATTCTTTGTATAATTTGTTGAAATGTGCCAATCCAAGGATTTCCTCATGCTTGGTTCCTTCTTTGTTTATATTAAACTAGAGATTGACTGATAATCTGTTGGGGTTCGCACACTTTTCAACTCTTCAGATTGCAAAATGACTTTGCATAAATCTAACGTCATACATAATAATAATAATAACAATAATAAATCTGCACATTGGTTATCTGACAAAATTGACCAAAATAGTCAGTATCATTAAAAAAATAATAGGCTATCTCTAACTTAAACATCTTAGGGAGTTTTTCTTGCTACTTTTGTCTTTGGTTTTCTCAGTGGGCGCTGTGGGAGTTATTTGCCTTGTGAAAAGTGCTATAAAGATCATTTGAATTCAAATTCAATAGATATGAACATTTCAAACAATAATTGAAATGTTAAAAGGAGGTTGCATATAGCTATCATGTGCTGGGCTTGTTAATATTGCTGTGACACAAATGCTAAAGGCAGTTTAATTTAGTTTTTCTTTTTCCAGTCTCTCACCTCTTTTAACAGGATGTTATTCATTATTCCCAGCAAGAAGCTAAAGGGATAAGGAATACATAATAATTAAAAAGTACTAAGATGGAAATACAATAGAGAAACAACAATAGAAATAACTCATTGAGTGCACAGCATTAGGCTCATTCTGTATCTCATCTTGCATTTACAGCACTGGCCTCATTTGAGTTTCAGATGAAAGAGACTGCTGAATTTCTTAAATGCAGGTCATACATCTTACTGTTTAAACTGTTCAAATCTGAATCTCTGCCCCCCCTGGTCACCAGCAAGACCCCCATTTCCAAGAATGTTCGACTAAATTTTCATCCGTCCAGCTAAACTTCAGCATCACAACGACGACTCTGTCATTTCATCAGCAGACTTTAACACGACTCTTCAGATTTCGTCTTGAAAATTAATTTTATTTCCACACATTTATTTCCTCTGAGCTTCGCAAATCAAACCACATTGAGAAACTGAAATCATCCCAGTGCTGTTCGAAAAAAATGAAATGCAAGGGCATTGCTTGCTCTTGTCACTTGACTCTTAAGTGACTCTTCAACCATGTTAAAAGAGGAGAAACAGAAAGGACAAATCAAGCTACATAAAGCCAACCCTTTTTTAATCTTTTCAGATAAAAGCATCTTCTTAACACAAATTTTTGCTCTTACATGAAAAAATGGGGCAGATTGGATGAAATTCTGCTTTCATTACCTTCTCTATCATGTTTTTATCACAAAACTTTATGCCGTCCTTGGTGGTAGCACTCGAAAGCAGATACCTGCTTTATGCGACCAGTTGTAAAATACAAATAAAAAGCCAATATATCTGTCTGAACAAGTGCATCAGCCAGAGAAAAATCTGTTCTGCCCTCAAGAATCTGTTGCAGTAGACAGAAGGTAAGCATGTTAATACACTGTTTCACATCTCTTGATCAGCTCTGTGTGAAGTGTTAGTTTGTGTGTAGGATGTGTTTGAATGCTGTACTGTCTGGGGGCTGAAGCTTGTGTTCCATTCGAATTCTTTTTTTCTTTTTTGGCTGCTTTCATACCTCAGTGTATTTCATTTAGTAGAGTGTGACAGACTGTAGCAGTAACTGGTGATTTACCAGTCACCAAAACAGAATAACATTTATTAGAACTTAGAAATTAGTACTTGAAAGCTGCTCATTATCGATCTTTTTGAATGGGGCATGATGATGCTGTATGGTATTGAAGCGTCCGTTGGTGCGCGTTGCAGCACAATGCCCTGTTTTACATTGACATGTTGATGACCTTTTTAATCTTTCAAGTTCTAAATGCAGTGAATTTTAACTTGCGCTTCTGTAACCGGAACTGGATGTCTTGATGTAACACATCAGGCGTTTCCACACTGGCTAAACACCCTCTGGCTCAGCCTGCAGATGCCAAACCCGCAAACTCTTGCCAAAGGTTGAGCTGGAAAGAGATTGACGGTTCTGAGCGGAATTCTCTCAATGTTTTTGATGGTGCCTCGGAAGCTCAATGTTTACACTTTTGGGTCAATGAACAATAAACTTGGTCAAGAGAATGTACTTTAACATAAAATAAATCGTATACACTCTGAAACACTCTGTGCAAGGACAAAAACAGTATAGCTATTTGACAGCAACTCTATCGCCCCCTAGAGTGGCAATATTATGTCACCAGCATGTTGAAAAATTCGCCTGCAGTATGTTGATCAAGCATTCACGTTTGCACTCGCGTAAAGTACTGTATTTGTTTCTGGCCTAAATTTGAACACTTATCCTTGTTTACCCTCAAAGAGACTATTTGCCCTTATATGGTTGATCTAATGGCTCTCCATCTTTAGTTTGGATTAGTTTTATTTCTAGAGTGAGTGCTTTCCCAAAGAGGATTAGTCCTGTATGTTGCCTTTGATCATAAGCATTAAGTCTCATTCTCTGATCAGCATTTCAGATCTCTTCCTCTTTGCCACTGCTGTGATGGATGACAGTTGAGGCATGGCATCAAAACTCATCTTGGAACTTCTTGTCTGGGAGTAGCTCAGCAATGCCTCATATACTGAATTATATCCTGTTTGACAATTCCTGTATCTGTTTAAGGAGCCTACTCTTATTTTGATGTGTATTTTTGTTTCTATTGTTCCTGCTGTTTGACTTTCTGTGATTAGTTCCTGCTTTCTTTGTTTCCATTGCTGTCTTGTTTGATTCCATAGTTACCCTTGTTTGTTTCCATAGCTACCCTAGTTAGTCTCCATAGCAACTCATAACCCTCACCTGTTACTTGTTCCAGCCCTTGTTATCTTGTGTATTTATACCTCAGTGTTTCCTATGTTCTTGATCTGGTGTTTTCCTAGATTGACGTGTGCACACTTGTTTCAGTTCAGTTTTCCCCGTGTCTGGAGTATTCTGTTTCTGCCTGGATTTACTTTAGTTGTGTTTCTTTAAATCAATGTTTTTGGTGCACCTGGATCCAACTCTCTCTTGTTTCAGAAACAGCCTGCATTACAACTGTATTGTTTCTGGATTCTTTGAAGAAGCATACATTAAATAAGAGGCCATGCATTACAGTGACTTTACCATGGCAAAAATGCTGTTGTTAGACAAGGTTATATTGTCTATGTATTATACTTTTACCATGTGGTAAAATCACTGTAATGCATGGCCTTGGGTGATTTATTGCTTTTAGAAATTTGTGGCACTATCAGTATGATAAAGGACTTGAATATATGTCGGCTATAAACTTGGGACTTTAATATCAAGTTCCTTTGAGTTGTGCATTGACTATTTTACAGTGCCTTTATATATTTCTCTTCAAATAATATTTTAGAGTCAGAACTGAGTTTAAGGAACTAGAGAAGTTTTCTGTAGAACTTAAAAATGGTTTTGCCTCAGCATCAGGCTGTAAAACCCCTTTTTTAATTAAACTTTTAAGACTATCGGGTCTTACCTCTCTTTGTCATCTTCATTTAATTTTTCCATCTCTCTTCTCTGTCTGTGGTTATGGCTAAAGAGAGGCTAAAATGAGTATAATTAAACTACATGCTCCTGGTGTGAACTCCAATATCAATGTGCTTCCAGATACATCTGACTGATTGTATCTGCAAAATCCCAACTGTTATCTATTTTTTTTTTTTATCAATAACTGTAGAATTTAATATACTGATAGTAAGATATGTAGCTTTGATTGTATTGTGTGTGTTATTGGATTGGAGTGCTTGAGAAAATTGCTGGGTAAAGAGCTTTTTGACTGTAACACATTTGGTGTGAGTACTGTGTACTGTAAGTGTGAGGAAATGAACATAGGTGTGGGAGTACAGCATAAGTCTGTTGCAGTTTCCAGATGAACACATACAATATAGGTCACATTTACATGAAGAAACAAATTTCTTCTTGGTAGGAGTTATTTCAGTATAAAGAAGAGATAGGCCTATGGATAGTTACATGAAACCAGAAAGTTCTAGACTTTTATTTTTATTCGTATTCTTTAAATTGTAAATAGGGTTGTCAATTTAACACATTAAATGATTAAATTATTGAAAAAAAAAAGTTATTTGACCATACGCTAGCATTCAAAAGTCAATAAGATTACTTAATGTCTTTGAAAGAAGTAGCTTATGCTCACCAATGCTGCATTTATTTGATAGAAATATAGTTGAAAAAATAGCAATGTTGTGAAATATTATTACGATTTTAAATAACTCTTCTTATGCCCCTATTATGCTTTTTCGAATATTACCTTTTATGCAGTGTGTAAAGCTGTCTGTGAATGTAAATAGTCAAAAGTGCACAATGAATTGTCTCCCAAAAGAAAGAATCGATTCTGAACCTCCCAAACAAGTCGTCAGGAATTCCAGTCTCACTTCCGTGACCTGCATATTGCGGTAACACATTCACATAATACCCGCCTATGGTCTTCGTTGGCTACTACTCAAACACTGGAGCTGGTTTGTGTGGTTTACATCATGTCGAGAAGACGCTGTGTTCTGCACTGTGACAGCAAATTTGTGTTATTTCACTTCCAAAGGATGAGGATGTGAAGAATCCGTGGTTAAATTCATTTTTACAACGATACCACAACAGTATAATCTCGGCGAGTTCAATGCGGGATTCGCAAAACGTTTGTCCATGAAAAATTGGTCAGTACCCAGTTTATTTGGACCAACTTCTCAGAATCACAACCTGTAAGTATGATTAATAGCTGATTTTTTTAAATTTTCTGTTGAGTGATCAAAATACGTAGTTTTGTGTGTTATGTAATGTTGTGTAAACCCATGGTATTACTCTCTTACTGAATCAGCTGTGGGCTCACTATTACCTACAACTGAAGTGATTAATGCAGATTGTCTGCCGTACTTATTACTTATTTTAAATTGATTCCTGTGATGACAAAGATGAGTCTTCAGTGTCACGTGATCCTCCAGAAATCTTACCCCAAACTTTTGAACATTTTGTACGTAAATTTCTTAAAAAGGAATTTGACTAATTTCAGGTGAGCGACACTGCAAGAAACCACTTTTTTTGTAATGTTTTACGTTTTTACAAACTTACATTTTACGTTTTAAAATATAATTCATTTTGAGAGCTTTTCTTATCAAATATTAATATATGTGAATAATTGTCGTTCGATTTACTAATTAGCTTATTATGTCATTAAACTTTTAAGTTGACATCCATAACTGTTATGTGACCATAGCATAAAGAATGCAGAGACCAGATCAGCTGGATGAAAGAAATGAAAGAAAACTGGCATTATAAATGTCAAGGGAAATAACACAACAGCTATAGTCTTATATCTCTTTAGGGCGAGTTCTTTCTGTTCTTAGAAAGAAAGCAAGGAAGAAAGTGAGACCCGGTTATGTAACAGTCGTCTTTTGTTAAGAAGTAAATCTCTGAATATAATCGACTGATTGTAGAAACATACAGTGCAACAGAACTTTGGAAATAAAGTCTTGTCACAATCAGGGAACCAGCCATATTTCTTGGAGAGATGAAAACAGCACTGGCAGTTGGGACGTGTTAAACATTTGAAGAATACAGAATATCTGCTCTGGCGTTCTTCCAATCTGCAGTATCATTTATTGGGCCATAAATACAGTGAGAATGTGTGTGTTAATGTATGTGAGTCAACAAGAGACTGTGTGATCTATGGTTACTAATAGGCAGTAAATAGGCAGTGACTCTTACGTGAGAGTTCTCTCCCCATGCTGCCACTTGCCTTGATTTAATTATCGAGAAACTCATCGCTTAAAATATGCTTTGGTGTCTGAGGTCTCCCGCCCTACACTTCCACTTTTCTTCAGTGTTTACCCGTAAATAAATAACCTGTGCGCAGAAACGCATGCATACAAATACAGCGTTATCGATCTGCAAGCAAATGATGATGTTGTAGAGAGGAACAATCACTCTTGTTGTCAGTCAACACCTCCATCCTCTTCCTACCATTTCTGATCTTAAGTAAAGGCATGATCTGTCTAATCTTGTCAGCGCTGAGATCCTGTCTATATACATCTTACTGCTACATGTGAAAAGCACATTCATTTTTTTTTTAACTCTGCACCTGAGCTTAAAGGAAAGCATTATGTTTGACTCACCGTGGTCAGATGGGTTTTAGTATTAAGAGAAATGTCAATAACGTGCCAGTAGAGCAAACATAAATGAAAGGTTTCCTCTCTCTGGAAATCACTTGACTTTTACACGGTCTGTTATGTATTTGAGGCTTAGTTCATAAGACCTAAGGTATCATACATATATAATCACTGAAAGCATGCATTCAACTAGCTTGATGATGGTTGCTGCTCACAGTTAAATGGTTTACTGACGTTTCTGTGTGTGAATCATTTTAGCCCTTCAAAATATATGGCCTTTGTAATAATCTGAATCTGAGCAATGGTTAATCAGGGCAAATGCACAGAAACACAGCAAAAGCCTGTTTTCTTTGGAGGATGGGAAGATTCCTGTGGAAACTCAAAATGGTTTGTTCATGACAAAAATGTTCCTCCTTCATTTGTTTTGTTCAACTCAATTCAACTCAACTGAAAGTGTACTCAATACTATTGTATATACCACCATAGACAAATAGGGATGGCCAAATTCCCCCAATAAGTAGAAATGGCCAAATTGTACACAATTGTTAGGATTCGCCCATGATAGAGTGAGTAATGACTCTGAAGGCTGTTTGACTACAGACTTCTGATTTATAGTTTGCTCGCAGTCTATTGATGATGGCATGTGGACGAAATATACACACTAACCAGAGAAAACCAGAATCCTAATTCATGGAAATGTAATGGAAATTCCTTATTAAGTTAAGAAGATTAAGAGCAGAAAAAGAAGAAGAAAAAGAAACAGAACATAGCAATAAATGTAATGATGCCACTGCTCTGCATGTAGGGACAATAAAACAACACTTCACAATAAGGTTTTGTGCAACTCAATACCTAACACAAAATAATACTTACTCTATAAGTTCAAGTCTATAAGTATTTCTGAGAATATGATGTATGATAAGATACTGAATAAAGACATACAGTAGGCTATGTAGAAAATATATATATATATAAAAAAATAAAATAATTGTTACAAGCTGCAATAATCATTAATGTCCACCTTTCTACCAATATTCTCAAATAAAAACCAGGAAAAAGAGAGAAAAGATGACAAAGTAATGTAGAATTTCTCCGAAATGCCTTTGTTTATCAGTAAAGTGTTTTAGGTACACAAGAGAGACAAATTGTTTCATCTTGTGAATACTGTGCACTTGACAGTGCTCCTTAAATTTAATTTACTTGTTCTCCAGCTAAAAACTAATGGAGAATATTTGCATTCACAAAATGTGACTACTAGAGCCCTCATTCAAAATGCACTGATTACCCAAAGCTCAGCTTTTGTCAAATGTTGCCTGGAACACAATTATAAATGCATTGTGTTCTCCTTAAAACTTTCCTGTGGCTCAAACAGTAGAGTGTTGGCGCTTGCAACACCAAGGTCATGGGAAAGCAAGAACTGATAAGAATGTAAAATGTGTATCTTGAAATGCAATGTAAGTGGCTTTGGATAAAAGCGTCTGCCAAATGCATTCATGTAAATGTAAAACAACCTGCATTCAAATGCACAGTTGTTCATTGCCTATTATACTTTATAGAGAACTAAAATGAGTGTAATCCTGGGTCCTTTTGCACTAGTTTTGGTGGTGTATACACACATTTTATAGCTTGGCACAAAGCAATGCATGTGACCTCTTCATACCTCAATATTTATTGCATTTGTTTGCATAATTCTGTGCTTAACGTCCTCTGAATGGGTAATGAGAGACTTGCTCCAGATATTACTTCATCTACATGTTACATTTTATAGTATTGCAGTGACTAACCGTTGAAATTTAGAGCATCTATGCATTCATTTACAACAGGATGCCTTATTGACGTCACACTCAAAAAAAGCCACAATTTTGGTGCTGCAGTGTTATATTATAATGTAATTTTGTATTAGCTAGTGATGTACTCAACTGGGTTTAAACACAGTTAAATCTGATCCATATATCATGCTCTGTGTAGCAAGCTTTCTGCTTCCTTTCTGTGTCTGCTTTTGTTTGAGCTTGCCCTGTCAAATGCAGTCAATATTACAACATTTACAAAAAAAGTCAACTCTTGCAGTCACACAGTCATTCATCAATTGTGACTATTATGTATTTAATCAAAAACGAACGCATAAACACAGAGAAAAGCCACTAAAACAGAAATGACTGCACTGAATTTGATCACAAAGTACCCACCCAGCATTCAAAGGTCCTGTCTACACCTTCAAGCATGTGTCCTGAATTTTGATGTTGCCCATATAAAAGAACAAAGCTTCTGTGATCAGAATGCATTTAAACCGAACTGCTCTGCCATACACGCTCATGGTGACAAACCGTTCAAACCAATGTTTGCTAGTGCACAAGAGACTGCCTATGCCTATGTCTTTTTCAGAATTGTAGAGAATGACTGACAAATCTGACAACAGAAAGACAGACAGATTTTTTTGTGAGGGGGGTTATACATTTTTCCAAAAATTGTAACTATTGGTCACCTTTTACATCTGTCTGTGGGTTTTGCAAATATTTGACCAATGAAACAAATTAAAAAGAGCTTGTGACTAAACCTCCATTGGCTCCTCAAACTGTCAGTCAAACCTCATAACTCCACTACTATATTACTAATGGTTAGCTTTCTCCAAGTATTACAGATCGCCTTGAATTCTGTGACTTGGATATTGTGTGAGTTGCATCACTGTGCAACATTAATAGAAAGACAGAGACACCGAAAATAAGAAAACGTGATGAGAAACAAGTCCTTGGGTGAATCTGCGTGTGTGTCTGCAACCAATTTTGGCACCTGAAAGAGCTACTGATTATTTTGCAATTACTTCTCACCTTGAGCCAAAGAATGTACTGCGTCACAAGGGATCTATCCTTCTCTGCCGTCCAATCACCCTTTTTTGTCCTCTCTGCTTTTGCCAGCAGCGTCTGTTTACGAGTTCACGCCTGCTCCTCCTGCCTTTCCTCAAAAGCTCTCTGCCAATTAAAGCAGGCTTCCATATCCAGTTGTATATTACACAAACTTGAATATGCTTGATAAGAGTGGGAGAGGTAAGAAACATAATTTAAAATGATGTCTTGAAAGATGGGGGGGGGGGGGGGGGGCATTTATTTAAATGAATAAATGCAAAAAGAATGTGTAATATGAATTACGTGTTTCATCAGCTTGCAGTGAATAAAGAAAACATGACTGGGAGAAACATGATACTAACACGATTTTAAGTCAACAGCTTTTAGGGCCTAAACAAAACCAACTCCAGTAACAGAGATGTAACAATCTGCCACAGGCATATAGAAACATAACATTGAGAGTGACAGTACACTAGTGTTTTATAAATAACTGCTCTCATTCCTGCCATATATACTTCTTATTAATTCTGATGCACTCTATCAGGGAAAACTCATAAGTGGGTTTGAGACCGTCTCATGAGCTGGTGTGAGATTAAGTTTGCGATTTTCTTATAACTTGCATTGTAAACTAAAAAGTGCACCAGGTTCATTTTAATTTCCTCTTCACATAATGGCAAATATTTTTAGCCATTATTGTGAAAAGGTAATGATGACACAGATGAGAAAATGAGACACTTATTTTTATGAAGACGACCGAATGAGAAGCATATTAAAATATATTTTAATGTACACACAGACTCTCAAATGTGCTCTTTTAGTGATCTGCGAAAATTAAGGCTTGAAGGTCCAGACTTCTTTGCAATTCCACATGAAAGAAATATACCATTGTATTTTATGTGTGAATTTATTCAACACATTCTCACACCCAAGGCGTCACTTTTTGTCACTTTCAACCATGCTTCAATATCTGACGCTCAAGCACCCTTTAGCGTCCATATGTGACGCTTCGGTTATGGGTAGGTTTAGGCGTCATGTAACTGACGCTTTCGGAAGCGTCAATATTCGACGCACAAAGCACCCCCTAGCGTCAATATGAGACGCTTCGGTTGGGTAGGTTTAGGTCTGTGGTAGGGTTATGCGTCTCATATGGACGCTGATTTATTCTATAGCCACTTTGTGATTAATTGAATTTATAGCTCCTTTTTTACCATGCTAAAATGTGTACATTACATTACATCTTTGTTTTTGTTTTAATGTTTTATTAGCTCACCAAATGCAAAACTTCAAGAATTTTTGATGGCCTCTTTAACATATTCTGTTGACTATACATGTCAAGTAGAGTATTAGTAGACTGGGGGTTAGGGTTGGAATAAGTTTAAATTACTTCTAGTCAGTAGAATGTCTGTTGGTAAAGTGTTAGCAGATATTAAACAGACAGCTGTAGTTGCAAAGTTACTTATAGTCAACAGAATGTTCAAAAGGGACCATCAAAATAAAGTGTTATCAATATAACATATAATATAATATAATATAATATAATATAATATAATATAATATAATATAATATAATATAATATAATATAATATAATATAATATAATATAATATAATATAATATAATATAATGCAGACTCTGGGATGGGCTCCAGCATCCTTGTGACCCTACATAGAACAAGCAGTTTGTAGAATGGATGGATAATGTAATATAATATAATAATCCAAATGAGTATGAAAACATCTAAAAAGAAAGAAAAATGAATGCAATAGTTATGGATTGTACCTTTCAGAAAGGCTTTACATTTGTGACTACACTGCTTGTAAATATCCTCAGTAAGATCAATGAAAGAAAGATCATGTATTGTGAAGAATGAGATCAGGCCTGGATCTAGTATTCCACAGTGAGCCATATCAAACAATGGATGTTGTTGCTGGCTCTGCACCATCTCAAGATTTCAGTAAAGATGGCTACCCAATAGGGAGCAGCAGCTATATGTGAGGCCTCAGATTAATTCTAATGATCGGTGCGGGTGAATAATGCATGACAATGGGAGCCCTGCAGTCTCTTACCAGCATGGTAAGCTGGTTAATTGTGTTGATATGGCACTCCCACATAAACATGCACACTGCATCATGTACTCTTTAAAACAGATTTCCATCCTTTCCACGCTTGGGTTTCAATCCCACTCTGTCTTTCTGCTCTGCCAGGTTGAATGATCATAGATCAGATTGCACAAACTCGCTCAAAGCTTTTCTGAGTATATTACTTTCATTCTTTTTGTGACTTCTTCTCTGGGCTGTCCAAAGGCATGTCCATTAAAAGAGTATTGGTGACAGCTTTTAGTGGTGAGGTTCATTTAACACTGGAGGATTTTAAATCATGCCACAGAGTTTATGCACTCTCAGTTCCAGCCATTAGACAACTTTTTTTCCATTTCCTTTTCTCCCTCATTTCTCATCTGTCCTCACTGTGTCTGGTCCACTCTTCCCTGAGGTTTTCCAAACATTATGATCCATTTCCTCCCAGTCCTTCTCCATAGTGTCATTGGCTCTCATAGACCACCCTAAGGGCTAGTTAGGCTGAGAGACATTTTGATAGACAGCCTTACAGATCGTTGTTAGAACAGAGCTTCCTGTCTCAGTGGAACACTGGATTTGGGCCAAATTCAGAAATTAAAAATTGGATGCCTTTCTATTCATGATTCTGAATTGGTGAATAAGTGAATTGACAGGAAGTGGAATTATTAAATTACAATTCAGAGAAATCCAACTGGTAAATGTATCAAGTAATGTATTTAATACACTACTGTTCCAACATTTGGGGTCAGCATTTTTTGTTTTTAAGAAATTATACTTTTATTTAACAAGGCCACATTAAATTGATCTAAAGTGCCAGTAAAGACATTTATAATGTTACAAAAGATTTCTATCTCAAACGAATACTGTTCTTTTGAACTTTATATTCATCAAAGAATCCTGAAAAAAAGTCACGTTTCCACAAAAATATGAAGCAGCACAACTGTTTTCAACATTGTTTCAGATTTGTTTCAGATTTGTTTCAAATTCAGATTTGCCATCACAGGATTAAATTACTTTTTTAAAAATATGAATATAGTTATTTTAAATATATAAACAGTTATATTAATTTGTAATATTATTTCACAATATAATTTTTTTTCTTTTGTATTTTAGATCACATTAATGCCATTGGTGAGCATAAAATACTTCTTTCAAAAACATTAACAAATCTTACCAACCCTGAACTTTTGAACAGTAGTGATAAACATTTATATTAATGAACTACAAATTTCAAACAGTTTATTTGTACGTGTCTATAAAAGCTTCCAATAAAACCTTTCAACTTTAAGATTTTTTGGTTTTCTTATTGAGGATCTTACCAGTCAATAAATTACACTTTTTGCAAATATGTGATATTTAATACATTTTTTATTCATTTTAAATGTACTCCCTTAAAGGGTTAGTTCACCCAAAAATTAAAATGCTGTCAGTAATTGCACCCCCATGTTGTTCCAACCCCCGTAAGACTTTCGTTCATCTTCGGAGCACAAATTAGGATATTTTTGATTAAATCCGAGAGCTGTCTTGTAGGATTGAAAATGAACCAAGACATTTGCTTTACTGTTTTCCACCCCCTTTTTCTACCACACGGACCATTTGGAGTTCCTAAAGGCAGAGATGGGCTGATAGTGATCTAGGCCTGTAGGCCAAAATGTGTGTACTTTGGGGGTCTATGAATTGTCACACCTTTAGTACAATGGGGGAAGTTAGAATTATCTGATTGGTCAGTTTGAACGTCTCACGTTTGGGTTAAAGTCACATGGTCAGGGAAAGATTAAAAGAAGATTGTAACTCTTGCTCTGTCTCTTTTTGATGCTCTGGCTCTCTTCTTCTCTGGGTCCCTTTCTTGGGGCTCTCTTCTTATTCTTGGGGCTCCTCTTTTCTTTGTCTCTCTCTCTATCTATCTCTCAGGTAACATTTTACATGCTGGGTAAGATTAATGGTATAAGTTATCATCATCTCATACATCTATTTTTACTATATTTTGTCATTAAACCTTTTCAATTACAAATAATGTGCTAACTAGTTTTGATTTGGTATTGACTTTGAAGTGCTACATATTGCAATACAATATTGTCACTCTCTATAGCAACACTCTCCCACATATTAGCTATTGTAACTGTGTTTATTTCCGTCGTTGGTATAAGTAGCAGTTGGTGGAATAGACAAGAAATGTACAGTTTTCTTGCTGACAACTTTTCTTTAGTCATTCGGCAGTCTTGCAGACTGAACCGCTGCAGGAAATCCACCCTTATGGTCTCACTCCTCCATAGGCTTCTCTGTAATTGAATCTTGCCGGCCCAGAAAGTTAGTAAAGACAATGTTTAAAATAAAGTGACTACAGTGGCTCAATCATAAGTTTATCAAGCGACTAGAATTACGACGAGAACTACCCAAACACTGGAACATTTGGAGAATTACCCCAAATATGGGCTCAACCCAGGATTTGGGTAGAAAAAATAACCCAAGATTGTTTAGTGTTGAATGTTCATTTTAATTCTTAATTTTTTTAAGAGCAATTAAATGAGGCAAGGCAATAAATGTTAAAATACATGCTGTTTAAAGCTTGATTTAAGACTTACTCTTACGTAGGCTCACTATTGGCCGACGCTGGTCATGTGTGTGATGCGTGTGATGTACAACACAGAAGCGCTGCGCAGTTATACTACGTGAACTAACTTGAGGCCCAGAGAGAAGGAAATGAATAGTGGAATAAAGTCGTTATTTTTGTTGTTTTTTGCGCACAAAAAGTATTCTCGTCGCTTTATAAACTTAAGATTGAGCCACTGTAGTCACTTGGACTACTTTGATGATGTCTGTATTACCTTTTCTGGAGATGGACAGTATACCGTACATACATTTTCAATGGAGGGACAGAAAGCTCTCGGACTAAATCTAAAATGTCTTAAACTGTGTTCTGAAGATGAACGGAGGTCTTACGGGCTTGGAACGACATGAGGGTGAGTCATTAATGACATAATTTTCATTTTTGGGTGAACTAACCCTTTAATGTAGACGCATATATCCAGATATTATGTCAGTGACAAATAACTTAAAATTACTCTCCTAGAACGGCATTCCGACTGCAAATATGATGATTTAGGCAACTCAAATAAGGTCAAATAATATATGTTTTATAGCAGAATTAATGTAAGAGCTTAGTGTATGAGCTTCACATTTTGGCATATAAACTCTCTGAATGTTGGCACCGTTTACTTCCATTGTAAATGTCTTGCTGTAACCATGATATAAGGGACAAATTATTTTACTTGGTGATTGACATCATGCAACAAATGTGTTTTTGAGCTTAACTTGAATTGAACATGGAACATTCTCTTAAATCTCAAAAGGCTTTGACCCACCTGCAGGGGATGTGTTGATTTGTGATGTTGCAAAAGTTTGCATCACAGGTTCTGTTCGGTCTGAAGCCATGTAAGTGTAATGAAACTTGAGGATGTAGCCTGAGAAAATCAGGGATTTCTGGGTACTTTTGAAAATTGTAAATAAGTGAAATGAATTTGAAGTTTTTAGACTGTGAAGAAAGATAAAGGAGAGAGAAATTGGGTTGAGGGGGAGGGGGGATCAGACAGCCTTAAATTCTTTTCTACAAGCCTTTAAATTTTTATGTGAGTGTTTATGAGGCAGATGTTTCAGACTGTGACGCAGTGCCTTCAAAAAATAAGAAATGGAGAGGTAATTGTTGTCTCCCAGCTATTTGTCTAAGGTTTGCTCTCTCTCTCTTTCTCTCTCTCTCTGTATGTGTCGTGTGTGTATGTGTGTGTCTGTGCTTGCATGCATGTGTGTGTGTGTTCTCACTCTTGTTCAGGTCTTGTCTGTATGAGCGACTTTGTGACCTTGGTAAATTTGAGCATCTCTTGGTGCTGCGTACAGAGAATTGAAAATGTCAGAGTCATTCTCTCTCCACACTGATAAGCCTCTATTAAAAATTGTTCCTGGGATCACCAGCAAGCAAAAAAAGCCAACCTACAGATGAAGGAGACTGCGCAAGTGAAGGCTCTGAGAGTGTAAGTAGCAATTTCCCCGTCAGCACTGGGTGAGAGTTATTTGATTTTGAGGCCAATAATAAAGGATTCATGTATACAGATTGAGTCGATGTTCTTGAGCTGAGCTGAAGGTTACCTGTGGAGCGTTTGTCTGATTTACACTGCTGTTTGGCAGAAGCGTTGCTCTCCCGGCCACAGTCCTAGACCCTCCCTTCCATATGTCTGGCTCTGGATGGAGAGAGAGAGAGAAGAATAAAGACACACAGAAAGAGAGAGTGCTTCATTAGCATTGCTCTCAGGGCCAGCAGGTGTTCTGTGCAGATGGGCCTGTGAACAGAATCTTCCACCTCCACTGGCCAGCCACTCCTAACTAAATCTGTCCAGAGGACTTCTGACCTCTGACAGCATCCTGTGAGTCCCTTCCTTCATTTGAATGTACAGGGGGCGTTGTGTTTGCTCTCAATGTGGGGCCCAGAATGAGCTTGAATGGGTTGATCGTCTGTGATAAATGCCATGTGGCGTGATTGACTGTTGTTGTCTTCATTTTTATTTTTTGGGCATTTTATTCCTGTGATGGCAAAGCTGAATTTTCAGCATCATTACTCCAGTCTTCAGTTTAACAGGATCCTTCAGAAACCATTCCATACTGATTTGCTGCTCAAGAAACATTTATTTTTATCAGTGTTGAATACAGGTTTGTGGAATACTTACTTGATACATTTTGTTTCATCATTTATTTAAAATTAGTGCTGGGCAACGATTAATCGCATCCAAAATAAAAGTTTGTGTTTACATAATATATGTGTGTGTATGTGGGCTTAAATACACAGGCAAACAATAAACAAGATAACAAGGGGGCGTGGCTAATTAGAAACACCTGGGGAGACTAATAAACAAGAAAAACTACAAAGGACTACAAAACATGGCACAGGACAGGAAGTGACAAAAGTCCACACAAGACGAGGGGAACACAAGACATGAATCGTAGGAGTTGGGGAGGTGGAGGGATGCCAAAACAGCTGATGCTGGAGCAAGGTGAGCGGCTGCTTATATGCTCTGGCTGTTAATTGAAAGATTAAATGGGTTCACTCCTCTCGAAATTACGTTGTGAATTTCACAAAAAAAACCTCTTGAATAGTAGTGTTAGTCATGTAGAAAATTCCATGGAATTGCCATAATGGTATCCTTACTGTATGTCCAAAAATCATAGTAGTTTTATTTTAGTAATATATTGAAAATGAAAAAATAATTAAGGCTCCTTCCACAATTTACTTTATAATTACTGAGCAATTTAATATTGACTCCTCCCATATGTTTCTAAAACTAAGCTGTTTTCTGTAGTGCAAGTGACATTTTCCAACATTACAGATTGTGTCGTCAGCAAGTAAAAAATGTTCTGCTTTAATGTTTATTCTTTGATGGTTAATATCCGTGACTGACTGAATCCAGTATAGAATGGTATTTATTTCCTGTTGTGTCATCGCTGACATTGCCCAGCCTCAGACTGATGAAGATGTTTCTCCACTAATCTGCTTCTCTCTTCCAATATGGACTATTCACAGAGAGGAGGCTAAATGCCAGCCAGGCCCTAAAGGGTATCCTCTGTCTAACAGAGACATTCTGGACCACAGAATAAATCATGGCCATAATTACCAGATCAGCCTACTGCAAATTAACAGCTGTCATTTGTTAACTGTCCCGCCAACAATGAAACCCCAGCACTCATGTCAACGTTTCACCTTTCTGATTTGCTCCAGAGCCTCAGGAAGATACTTCTACAGGCTAAATGGAGGCCATTTCAGCATAGGACAATGACAACAGAAAAACATGTCAATTTTTAAAGAAGAGTGACAGCTTAAAAAGGAAGTTAAAACATTTGTATTGAGGTCAGGCAATGATGTGGGACAATGGGATCTGGTTCACAGTTGGGTTCCAGTTCAGGTCAAAGGTATTCATTTAGGTTCAGGTGAGTGTTTTGTGTAGGACTGTCAAGTTCCCTTCAGTCAGTCCCTACAAGTTACATCAGTGACTGACGAAATGGGGGTTTCGCTAGAGAACCCTATCACCTTAGAGTATTAGAAAACGAGCCAATGGTATACCATGAAAATACCATGGGTCTGTGGAATTTGCATCGCGAACTCCGCCCCACCGCGTTGGTATAAAAGGAGCCGCGAGTGCAATCGCGCATTATGTTTTTGCTTCGGAGCCGAAGTGTGTATGTGCTTCTCCTTCTTCAAAGCAACGAGCGCTCTTCAGTCGGTGTTGATGTGACGGCACCTCCTTTCTCAGAGACGGGGCACCCTCTGGCACCCGCATCCCGATCTTTGGACCCTGCACCTGTGGGTCCTGGATGGGGCACAGAAGATTTGAGTACCCTACCACCTCAGGTGGTGGCTACCATCACTTCAGATAGAGCCCTATCCACAAGACACACCTACGCTCTGAAGTGGAACCTCTTCGTCACCAGGTGTTCTTCTCGCCGAGAAGATCCCAGAAAATGCCCGATCAGGTCTGTGCTCTCCTTCCTCCAAGAAGGGTTGGAACGAAGGCTGTCTCCTTCCACCCTAAAGGTTTATGTGGCTGCGATCTCTGTGCACCACGACCTTGTGGAGTCTAAGACGGTATGACAGCATGACCTGGGGCCTCATTTATAAACGTTGCGTACGCACAAAATAATGCGTACGCCGCTCTCTACGCAATAATTGGTATTTATAAAAAGCAAACTTGACGAGAAAATGTGTGGTCCTTCACGCAAACTCTGACCCAGGCGTACGCACAAAAACGGGAGAAATGGCGACATCGTCGGCAGATGGAAGAAAGTGTGTGAAACTGTAGACCGTTGTGTAAAAGAAATGGCAATGCTGCCTCTCATAAATAACACGAAGACTTCACAAAGCAAGTCTTACAATTATCAACACGAACACCCGTTTGATCGATCTGCAGTGTAAAACAAACAAAATCAAACGAAGATTACAACAGAAATGCAAATTAACACTAATACACTGAAATATGTTCTGCAATAATATTGGCATGTTATGCAATTCATCCTCATAACACATCTGTAGCTTGTCAGATGCAATCAAATGGATGGTAATAAAATGCCATGATGCCATCACAATGTGTAATGACACACAATGGCTGATCTTGCGCTCTTAGAAGATGTGGCAGTTACGTGAAGTTACGTTTCTTGGTTTTCCTCTCTGTGTTTGCCATGATTTCGCAATCGATGAATATTAACTTGTGGGCATTTCACGGACTATTTATGGGCAACTATGGGCGTGACATGAAGCCGCAAAAGCTGCGCTACATTTAGAATTGATTGTGATTTATTAAGGGAAAACTGCGTAGGATGTGCGTGCACACGGTTTTATAAATCTGAATATTTCTGTGCGTACGCTATGTTTCATCCGTACGCCACTTCTGACGCAAAGTTTTATAAATGAGGCCCCTGGTCATCAGGTTCCTTAGAGGGGCGAGGAGGATTTAACCTCTTGTGCCCACATATGCCCTCTTGGGACCTCGCAGTTATTCTATCTGCTCTGCAGAGAGTTCCCTTCGAGCCATTGCACTCAGTCGAACTAAAGTAGACAGGAGACAGAACGCGGTGTTTCAGGACTTTAGACCAGCTCTTTGTCTGTTACGGTGGGAAGCTGGCTCGCTAACAGACATCTGTAGAGCTGCAGCCTGGGCGACACCTAACACTTTCGCGAGATACTACAATCTCTGTGTAGAGCCAGTGTCCTCTCATGTACACGCTTCCAGTAGCCAGTAAGTAGGACCTGCTCGGTGTCATCGCTTGCTGCGCCATTCCACTCCATGGACTGGATACATGCGCTATTTTACTCAGATGAGTTCTCCATAGACCCTGAGTTCCTCCTGCACTATTGATGCCATCACCAGAGTGCATGCCTGGTTGGTCAACCCTTGTGATCAGTTAGGTGCCTCCATGTGCATGGTTCCCCGGTTGGGCACCCCCACATGTGTATTTCCATGGTAAGTCTCCTCCGAGCACGTGTCTTTCCCTCGGCAAGACCCCTCTTGCCATCTCAAGGTTGAAACATTCCACCCTCCGGGTTGGATACCTCTGAGACCTCCATATGCATCCCATACTTGGGTCATATGTGTATTTTAAGTCCTCCCTGCGGGTAGGCACCGTTACAGATTCCATCTGGGATATGCTACCCACTGTACCTTGGTATTCTTGCGTTAGCCTGGCCCTTCACTCGTTCTAGCCTCACGACAAGGAGTTGGGGCTTGTGCAGGACACTGGAAGATAGCCGCAGTGGCGAGATTAGTTTGGGATCTCCATTTTGTCAGTCACTGATGTAACTCGTAGTGACTGACTGAAAGGGAACGTCTCGGTTACGTATGTAACCCTCGTTCCCTGAATGAGGGAACGGAGATGTTACGTCTGCATGCCACTTCCGCTGTACCGCTGAATCGGCCGGGGCGCACAGGCTCGGTTCCTCAGTAGGTAACATAATCCGAGATTTTATATGCAATCCTTTTATACCTACGCGGTGGGGTGGAGTTCGCGATGCAAATTCCACAGACTCATGGTATTTTCATACCATTGGCTCGTTTTCTAGTACTCTAAGGTGATAGGGCTCTCCAGCGAAACCCCCATTCCGTCAGTCACTGACGTAACGTCTGGGTTACATATGTAACCGAGACGTTTTTTTTCCACACCAGCATATATATATATATATTGTCTGGTGTGTAAAAACTTGACAGTCCTACACAGACACACACACATATATATACTGTATATAAATATATATATATATATATATATATATATATATATATATATATATATATATATATATATATATATATATATATATATATATATATATATATATATATATATATATAAATATATATATCTATACAAAACATTTGGTAGTTCTTGATTTTATAGATTTTTGCTCTAATTTCTCTTGCATGTCTCTCAAACATCACTAATGTTTCCACTATGACTGAATCAGGGAGGAAGATCTCTTCTTGGTTTTTTTCTCTTTTCTTTTTTTCTGAAATGGCAAGTCTGTCTTGGTTCATTACCTCATTTTGATATGAAAATCATTGAACATTGTTTGAGAAAAAAGATAAAGATGGGATAAACGAATGATTAAGATTAATACATGAAAGAAAAATAATTTAGTAAAATTAATATGCACAATAAACAAATAAACACACTATCTAAATTGATAAAAAGACAATGTTTAAAGGCTTCATATAATGAGGGATACCATTTTTTCATGGTCATTTCAGATAAAACAGCTTATTGTACTATGAAAACATACTGTAGCTTTAAGAACTTAAATCAACCAACCGCAAAAGTTGCATATATTAAAAACACTTGTGGCATCAGATGAATACATTAGCTCATTTACACGTTTACACCAATTAGGTTTGTAATACCTGGAGGAATCTTTGATTCAAAAGAAAATTTTCTTCACAAATGAGTCCTTCACTCATGAACTGTATGGCATACTAAGAAGAGCTAGAACGGTTTTTTTTTTAGTCAGTTTCTTATACAAATATATGACTTCAGAAGACTTGTGCATGTGTCAAATGGACCACTTTTATGACGCTTAAGATGCGGTTAGGATGGTTGTTGTTGCAGCACGGACTGTATTCAGTGTGACACAAGTTTGTTGTGTTCAATAAAGTGAGTGTACTCAACTATATCGAATGAAACAAATGCTTTAAACTCATTTTATTGTGACTGTACTGAAAAGAAAGACCAGTACAGTCTTCAGATTTTTTCCTTAAAAGGAGGAGTGAGTAAAAGGGTGAGTAAATTATGACTTTAATTTTGAGTTTAGAGTCAACATGAAATGGAGAAGTTGCAAAAAATAAATAAAAAATAATAATAATTATCGTACCTATTGTGACGTATATCCAAGTGAAAAGGCTTCTCGAACAAGTAAAAATGAAGGGAAGTCATTTTGATTAAAGATTAGGGCACACAAATAAATAAAAAAATGATGATGAAAAATAATTTATAAATAAATACAGCAAAATAATTGTCAATTTTGATTTCATGGTGACATTAATTACAGTCCAGTCTTTATTAACACACAAATAAATGTTATGATAACAAGAGTGGTAACAGGACCAAAAAACAAATAAACAAACAAAACAAAAAACAAACAGAGATGATTTGGAAACACACATGACAAATTGAGTGTCTCTGACACCATATTAGAGAAATTAACAAATTTCCTGTGCCCTGATGTCTAATAAACAAACCAATTTAGGGCATTGCCAGAGAGACAAACTTCTGCGTTCCGTTTAAAGAGATGGATTAGAAGCGTTCTTTGGTGCCAGCTGCACTGAGAGAGTGAAATGACAGATTGTTGACATCAGCGTTACATCTTTAATCAATCAGCAAAAACAGCAGGATGAAGTGCTGTAGACTCTCAGACTGCCTTGAATGATGCTATAAGCAAACAGGAACAGACCCAGCCACGGCTGCAAAGATTAAGGCTTAATTAATGCTTTGTTTCCATTTTGAAATGGGGTCTTAGCACCACGCGGGCATCGGGAACCGCGTTGGCTGATCTCTGCCGAATGGGGTGCAGCTAAAGACAAATAAACACATCTGCGGCATAGCTTTACACTTACACCAGACTTAAACAACAGATGCACGTGTGCTTGTACGTATGCTTGGAGCAACAAGAAACCTTTTTTTCTTAGCATTCCACATCAAAGATAACAGGCACAACCTGAGGCACAATCAGTGGGTGTTCGGATGGAGTGTGTTCTGAGACCAGGAGCTATTCACAGTCGTATTGACTCTGGAAGAGCAAGACTCTGTCAAATGAAATGCATCATTTGCATTACATTAGGCTAAATACTACACACAGACCATAGGCTATAGCGCCGTCTTGTAGTGTGTGCCGTAGAATCAGTGTGCAAGAGCAGTATGGGAGTTTAGAGTAATGAAGTGATCCTCTCTCTAATACTTTCCTGTTGCTGCATACCGTCGTATTATTGTCCGGGAATATGCATAAAAGCTCAAGAGAATTCTCCGGAAACCCAGCACTATATTACTTTGAGAATTGATACAATTCTCAGAGTTCAGTGGTAATTGTGAAGATAAGTTTAATACTTCTCTCCCCAGATACATGGTTCAGCCAAGAGATGAAAAGGCCTGAAAATATTAATGAGGGAAGAGAGAGTGAGCCTTGGCTCACCGGTGCTTTAATGTCCTTATCTATTTAGCACAGGGGCCGCTCTTGCAAACCAGACCTTCCCGAGTATGCAAATATCTCTGCGATTGGACAGGCTGTGAATTGGGCTAACGCTAATTTCATCCCTCACCGTGTGCTGCTTAATGTATATTATTAGTGTGTCTGCTGGGAAAACGGGACAGAATGCAACTCTAATTGATGACATGGCAGATGGAGACTTTATTTGAATGCCAAAGTGTTGCTTCGTAAATGTGCTCTTCATCTGAAAGTGTTTGCTCAAAGTGTGAGAGAGGCTGATCTCTGATCCACTTTTCCTTGCCCACAACACTTACAGAATTCTAGGTACAATCCAAAAATCAGCTTATAGGCTAGACGCATCTGCTGTGTATTCTTGTGTGTGTGTTGTGCAAATTTGTGCAGGAACTTGCTGTTTCATACACCGTGTTCTTGTATTGTCTAGGTGAGTGTGCCAGTGTTCTGTGATGAAATGAACCAAATCAAATGGTGCTTGATTTAACATTCTGTCAAGTCCTTCCTAAATGTAACTTTCTTCAGAAATGTAACTTCCTGTCGAGTCACAAGTTAACGAGCCAAACCTGCTGGAGCCAGAAGCAAGTCTCAAACCTGAGCTCAAAAAAATCACCAATAGAAAACACCAATAATCTTTTTAACAAAGACATTTTTCAAGGTGAGATGATCACCTGTGGTCTGTGGTTTAAGCTCACAATATGTGTCAGACACTGTGGGTTGTATGTCTCAAAAGGATTTGAATGAACAGAAAGAGCCAGAGGATGTTTGGACACCATCAGACAGACACAGAAGTGTGAAATGAGAGAGACAGAGCTAGAGTGAAATGTGTGTGTGTCTTTGTCAGAGAATAGGAAGAGGCTGCCCTAGTGCAGTCACCCTTATCATGCTCTGTAGACTAATCCTTTTGTCTGGGTGAAATGAGGTGTGTTTGTGCGTGTTTTTGTGTGTGTTTGATGGAGAAAGAGAGCTTTATGCAACCTTTGCTGTGTGCTTGATTCCCAATATGATTATTTCATGGAAAGATTGCACCAATGAATGATATATCAGCAAGAGGCGAGGAAATTTGGTTTTCATAATGCAACCTATTCGTTGCAAAAAAATTTAAAGAAAATTAAAAGGAAATGAATACTTTTGCTTTGCATCTCTTTCTGTGTTCTATTTTAATATGTAATGGGTCCTGGTGTGTCAGTCTTTATACTTCAGGCTGTGAGAGATGGTGTGTTCGAGACCCCCTTCAGGGGACCTGGTTTTCTCATCCCACTGTGCTTGTACTCCCATGGGGAGTGTGGGAGAAGAGTGTGACTGCGCTCGTCTCAGAGCTGATTGCGGGTAACGACCAGAGATGAGTTGTTCCTTCCACCTCCAAATCACTGCACCCTGACTGTGGCTTCCACTTGGAAAGTGAATCATTTGTGAACAAGTTTGCATGTGACACATACATCTGTATGCGCGCGCACACACACACACACACACACATACACAGTGGTGGTAGGTTACTTAAGTATTTTTTGGGGGGATCTGTACTTTACTTGAGTATGTTTTATTTGCATCTACTTTCACTCTTACTCCACTACAATATTAAAGACAAAGTTTACTTTTTACTCCATTACATTTCCCCATGCCCGCTCCAAGTATTTATTACACTGGCTTTCCAAATCAATGAAAAACTTGGTTTTCTTTTGAAAAAAAAAAAGAACTGGCAAGCTCTGCCAGCATACGCTCACATAGCAGTCAGTTCGCCATTGCGAAGTGGAAGATGACCGCAGAAACAGGTGAAGGTGTTGATGATCCCGAGATCCCTGACAGGGATCACCCATGGCCATATCTCAAGGATATGTTCAAATTCACTGAAGTCAAGGGAGATTCTTATCGGCTGAAATGTCTTCTTTGCCTGCCAAGGGTGAATGAAATTTCAGCATTCAAAACTTGACCCTCAAATCTGACAAAACATATTGAGGTCAGTTGACGTTAATGTTGTTACTATTGTTAGCCAAGTGATTTCATATTTAAATGTGCCTTGTAAGCTGGTTGCAGGAGAGAATCAAGCTAGTAAGCTCAGCTGGTTCTCCCTGCCGGTCATGGATGATCCAGTCGGGGGTAGACTTGGAAAAGCTGACTAGTCAGGTTTGCCACACTAACGTTAGCTCAGTGTTTCCCAAACTTTTTTCTTTTGCGGCACACTATTTACTATGAAAACATCTCACTGCACACCACCATGACAATAAACAGGTCACAAAATAACAGCAGATAACCATACTCTATATTTTTTTTACTTTTGAATGCAGCTATGTTGCCTGTTACTATGTAGCCTATGCATTTTTTATTAGAATTAATGACATGAAAACGTGATTTAAAGAAATGGTAAGCCTACAATTTCAGCCTTTAAAATTATTTAAAAAAACGCGAATATGGATTTTTCCTGCGCCACACCTGGGCAGCTCTTACATCACACCAGTGTGAGGCAGCACACCTTTTGGGAAACACAGTGTTAGCTAACTTAGCTATCACTGCAATGATAACTTGGACAATGTTCAATAAAGCTGGCAAGCCACATGTAGGCTACTTGGTTGTTATTAACAGTTTTATACTTATGGACATGCACATTTATTAAATCATTGTATCTTTCTTGCAGAGAAAGCATCCCCATCAGTTAGAGAGTTACTCTAAACTGACTCAGAGTCATAACAGCTCACAGAAGAGAAAGTGTCACGAAAATCCTCCTGTCGGTACTAGCAAGCAGCTCAAGTTGGATATGTCTAGCAAGCGAGTGTCACAAGTGAACATAAACAAAGCAGTGATAAAATTTGTTGTTGAAGGCCTTCAACCATTCAGTTTGGTGGACCTACAAGCATTCAAAGACCTGATCCAGGACCTCCAACCCAATGCCACCATCATGTCACGCCCCACTCTACGATCAAGTATTGCCAAAGCTACAAAATCTATGAAGAAGAAATTGATTGCGGCAGTGAGTGAGGTGGAAAACATCGCAACCACCACAGACTGCTGGACCACCTGAAGGTGCAGCTTTATCGGCATAACAGCTCACTGGCTTGATCTTGACAGTTTAGACAGGCGCTCAGTAGCCCTAGCATGTAGGCAGTTAAAAGGCTCCCACACTTTTGACGTTTTAGCAGCTGCATTAAACGACATCCATGCAGAGTACCAGATCCGTGATGAGATTGTTAGAACAACAACTGACAATGGGTGGAATTTTCTAAAAGCATTCCGCATTTATGGAGACCCAGATTAAAACAACAATGTGACTTACACTGAAGAATTAAGCAACTCGGGTGAGGGAGATGAGGAGGAGATTCAAGAAGAGGAAGAAGTTGTTAACTTCCAAGAAGTGGCAAGAGTGCTTGATGTAGGCGATGGCTTTGAGTATCATTTACCCAAGCATCAGTGTTGCGTGTGCCACCTTCTCAATTTGGTGTCAATGGTTGATGCTTTAAAGGCAAACTCGAATGAGGACTACAAAAAAGTGTCCAGAGCCGCATTTTCAAAGTGCCAGGCACTATGGAACAAGATCCGCACGATCCGCTTTAGCAGCAGAAACCATCAAAGATGCATGCAAACTTCAGCTAATAAGTCCCAATGCAACCAGATGGAACTTGATGTTCTTTGCAGTGGAGAGAATAGTGAGGATCATCAAAGAACAAGGAGAGGGAGCCATCCGAGATGTCTGCACATCATTCAAAATTCCAATGTGAGTACTGTATTTTTGTTTATTGGGATTGTTTTCCGAGACCACTACTCCTACACTATTTAAGCTAGACACACCACACCAACTTTATTGTAGCCTCTCTACGACTGTCCCATTTATTGTAACTACTACATACTCACTAAATTGCCCCATTACAACTTTCCCACTCCTAACCCAACTCTTAAACTTATTAACTACTCCAGTACAGTTATTCACTGAATCTACCCCACACTAATCAACCCACTACAGTTGCCCCTAAATTGCATCCTAAATCCCTTAATCCTAAATCCCTAATTGAACATTCTATTCCATTCTAAAGCTACTACCGAACATTTGATTAAAGGGATGGTTCGGAGTAAAATCAACCTGGGTCCTTTGCATCATGACCTCGAGCCAAACACGACGTCACTTCAGTGGTTTGGGAAAAGCACGTAAAAGTCCTGGCAGAAAGAGATGTATAAGGATGTAGTGTAACAAGGAATTATAATTTTTTCCGAAGTGTTAACAACTTAGTGTTAACTAATAATTGTTGCAAACTGGTACTTCCAACTAAATATTAGTGCATTCCTGGAACTGGGCGTCGTTACACTACATCCTTATGCATCGCTTTCTGCCAGGAATTTTACGTGCTTTTCCCAAACCACTGAAGTGACGTCGACGTCCGGGTTAGCGGTAGCATGAGACGTTTTTTGAGAATTCAAGTTCATACAAAGCACATGATGACCGTAACATTGTGAATCTGTCCCTGACCAATTGCCACTATCCTGACACCCTTGTTCTTTGGAACCAATCAAGATCAATTCATTGTCACAGTGATACATGACATTGTCGTCAATGTTAAACATGTGGCTTGTTCGACATCTACCAGGGGAACACTAGGATTAGGACAGTGCTCAGCTGTGAGACAGTATCAAAGAGACAAACAGAATTGAAGATCTATGGACCTCTGTTTGAAAACCCCAGGGCAGGAGATAAATTTCTGCTAAAATTGTGTTGAACCATTGACAAAACATGGAACAAAACACACATCACACATCAATACAAAGTATTTTTTTTAAATCTGAACCCAAGAACCAAGGGCAGGAGATATTTATACCAGGAAGTAAATTAGCATTTTTAAATCAGATTAGTTCATGGAAGCTGCACGTTTACAAAGTAATGGTCATTACTCACTTACAGTAACTTCCACAAATGAGTGTGTTTCCATTCCACTTCCCATTAGACTTGCAAACACAGCTCTCCGAGCCATGGGACATATAATAGGAATGACACGAGTAGGTGTTTGTGTCATTTACATAGTACCTCACTTTATATGGAATCACCTCTCCATTCTCCAAAACATGAGGATTGGGACATGTGACCTCTAGGATAAAAGCATGAATAAACTCATAATATAGAAGAGTTGGTCTCAGTTTTTATTTTTATTTTTTAAAGTGCAGCACTCTGCTTCAAAATAAATAAATAAATCAAGCATTAATTGATATAATTACACAAAATAATGCGTTGTTTCTTACTGTAACGGTTATGTCCTGTTTTAGCTTTGTTCTCTATCTGTTTCCTCTGTTCCTGTTTATCTTTGTTCCCTAATTAGTTTCCCTGGCTGTTGATTAATTTCCTCACACCTTTCTGTTCTACTCATTATCTCCCTCCCTTGTTTCCTGTTTCTTTGTCCAGTATTATGTTTATGTCTAGTTGTGATTCTGATACTCCTGAGTGTTCTCCTTGCTTATTTAAAATACTTTATCTTTGATTCATGCATGTTCATTGGTGTTGGTTCGGATCATTTTACTGACTCTCTCGTTCGATCTCGTTCATCAAAATGAACGAATCTTTATTCGAGTCATTTCGTTCATTTAAGTGGATTTAAATGTTATACTTTTAAAAGCCAAATTTCCTGAAAACATCCACCTACACAATCTTGATCGTATTTTGAATTAAGAAATCATTATAATGTAGCCAAAGATAATTTACAGGGAACATAAATATTTAATTTACCTTCAGAGTCTTTGGTTAATTTGTCATGTGACACACGCAATGAACGGATCATTCATGAATGACCCATCACTAATGTTCATCTACACATGACACTTACTTTTGCACTCCGGGTTTTTTCTGGCGTTCATATATGGAGTCCATCTTGACAACGACATGACTGAACCAATGGGTAATAACCATTTGGAGTCAAACTCCCATTCGAATAGCAGTTAGGAAGTACAAATCTCCCTCCAATAATGCTTAGATTCTCCCTGGGACATGACCCATCTCCTTTGGACATGGAGGATGGAGCAGCCTAACTACCAGATCATTGAAGGAGGCCACAAGAAAATTGTGACAGAATACATTGTTGCTGTTTCATTTCCAGGAAAAAGATTTTAGACAGTAGATGAGAATTATTTCAGACCTTTCTATTACAGAGTCCTCAAAGGTATTTTCATTTGTATATTTTACTTTAATGCTAAAAGATGTTTTGTCTCTAAATTTCAGAATGCATTTATCTTGATTAAGCAAAAAGACCTACTTGCGATAACAAGACATACCATTGCAAGCATTAACCATTTCATCCGCTGCTTACACTGCTGTTTCATGTCTTCAGCTGAAATAAATAAACAGAAGCAAATGGGCAGGGGGACATTTTTACAGCAGGAGTATATTATTTACATTCGGTGGTAAATGTTTAACCTCAAGTTAAATAAAGTACTACCTAATGACAAACTGATGCTAAACACAAATTTTCATTTTAAATTCATAATTCAAATATTTTGTAAACACTAATAAATAGCTAAACAGCCAATAGACTCATCTTTGGAATCAAACTTTTGCTGTTAATAAAAAACATGTGTGTTAATAATAAACAAATGTGCGAAAAAATACATATTTCCTGAAGCAACCATGCCATTTTAGCTTGCTTCTACAACTCTTTGATATCTTTTATCGTGACTCGTGTTTCACAGGCCTCGTGTTTCCATACCTCAGTGCTCTGTGTTGCAAGTACAGTATTCCAGGCGAGCTACTTAGCAAGTTTTTTGTATTAGAAAAGCTGTCTTTATGTAGCTGGTTATGTGATGCAAATGTCAAAATGTATTAGTTTAGAAATCATGCGATACATTATAAGTTATTTAAAAGTTTGGTATTGTGCAAGTTTTCATAGAAAAATAAACTCTTGTATCTCAAAAGATCAAGGCGATTCCTGATGATATGACCCCTTTAAGGACAGCTGCCTAGAGATTCAACCCTAGTTTCTCTGATAAAAACACATCTCTTATGATGCCTTTAGGTGAGAACACACATCGCTACATTATTATCAGAGCTATAGGCTCTGGGGCACTGGGCCGAAACACAGTTAAGATACACAAAGTAATTAAATCCTCTGGCATAGCTGCTAATAACAGACTCTTTTTCGTCTCTGACTTTTTTGTGCTTCAAAAAACACTTTGGTGTGTTTCTCAGATCAGATCACAACTGAAATTTTCAAAACTACATGATCAACCTCCACATCATTTAGTCACTTGTGCGCCTCATAAAAGCAATTTCTCATCCTTTTGAACAAATTGCAAATGCTTTGGTACATTCATGCAATTGATTATATATAGTTTTCTGCTGTTTCCTACATTGATTATGTCATGTTGATCAAAATATTGTATATTATACTGGTTCCCTGTTGAATAGTCTTACCCCTCAAAACATTTAGGCATTAGTTAATTGCATAAGTCATTAAATGCAAAATGGTTAAACTATTGTCATAAACTGTCAAGTTAAAGGAACAGTGTTTTTTCTGAAGCTGTCTTCTCAGAAATCTGGTTGCAGCCATTGATAGCTTCCTTTTTCTGCCCGTCCGGGTAGTGTAAACTGTTCCTTTAACTTTGAACTTGCGAACTATGCTTTCAACTGTGTCTCTAGGAACATTCTATTCAGGGGGTTGAATAATTTTGAGACTGAAGAAGTCATTGAAAGTTGAATTTTCAGTTGAATTTGGGGAAACCACTTGAGGCATTCGTTATGTTAAGCTACTGTATTTCAATAACTTTTGCTTGATTTGTTCATTGCAAACAGCTGAAAGTCAGTACATTTTGCCAGTAAACCTAATTTTAGGGGTTGAATAATTTCGATTACAACTGTATATAGACAGAGCACAAAACAGTGTAACAAATTCTGACAATGGAAGAACAACAAGGAAACAAACAGGGTCAACAGCCAGGAAGAAAAAGAGAAGTAAGGATGCATGGTGGAAGGGTACAGAGGCAAAACCGTGAAAGAGGTAGAAAAGATTGTGAACATGTTTCTGATGGCCTTATGGCTGCGGTGGGTCATAAGGTAGTGCTGAATGTTGGGAGAACAACCTTGTCCTCAATCATTCAAAAGTTTATAGAACAGTTATGTAATCAGACAATGTTCACTATACTGTAATACTGCATTCTTATTACTATATTGCAGTAGTCCACTTGCATTTTACATCATACAGTAAATATACTTTATAGAGACATAATGTATAACACACAAACACACACACGTAACACACAAACACACACACGTACATACAATATGTGTATATATATATATATTAGTGCTGGCCAACGATTAATCACAATTAATCGCATCCCACCCAAAAAGTCTGTGTTTACATATGTGTGTGTCTTAAGGATGATTTAAGAAATGTACCAAAGCGACTGAGAAAAACTGTAATAACTTTAAATGAATGTGTATAATGGACTATAAATATGTCCTGCTGCTTTGATCCCTTCACATAATCATCAGTTTGCTCTTTTGCTTTTTAGTCTTGTCATACCCATATAACTTTTCTATCCTTTTACACGATTTGTGCAGTATTTTCTGTGAGTGAATAGGCAGAGAGACAGACAGACAGACAGACAGACAGACAGACAGACAGATAGATAGATAGATAGATAGATAGATAGATAGATAGATAGATAGATAGATAGATAGATAGATAGATAGATAGATAGATAGATAGATAGATAGATAGATAGATAGATAGATAGATAGATAGATAGATAGAGTATATACTATATACTAGATAGTTGCACTGGGATCATATTGTATCTGAAAAGTGACAATTATGAAGGACAGAAATTATTTTTTGTTTTAAGGCAAGTCAAGTATGAAGCAGAGCTCACACTGGACCATAGCTTCTATTATTATGAGGAAAAGCAACAACTCTGCATTTATCTTTGCAACAGTTGCTCAGTTTGTCTCCAGGCTGCAGTAATAGCGCAGGATTGATATGACTAGATTTGAGTGGAAATGGCCGAGTCGCCTGGTTTTGTTTTATATGTGCCTGAGTGGGAAAACATCAGTTGTTTGGTGGCAACTCTGAGATCAATGTAGTCTCTGTGCTTGGCCACAAATCATTCACATGGATGTAATAAAGAGGCTTTGCAGGAAGACTGGGTATCAGGTTGTGTTTGTGTTCAGCTTTTCCAATAGGACATCTGTTTGAATTTGTGTGGAATAGAAAAAAAAAGAGAGAGTTTTTTTTATTTACCAGTTTTTGAGCTCTTGTTTGTGTAGATAGACAAATGAGGAAAAATAAATATCCCACATCCTGCTACGATTTTACTAACACTGCCAGAGCTGGTGCTTGGCACTGCGCACTGTATTACATCACCTGGAGGTGATAGAGGTCAAATCATTTGCATGTATTTGGGCTTCATGGAATCAATCGTTTGTTTCATGTTTTTGTCAGATTAATTTCTTTTCTGCCTGCTCTGTTACTGTGCATTTCATAAAACTGCATGAACATAAGCAGCTCTTTGGTATTTTGTCAGATCAGATGTGCCCTCAGCTGCTTTTATATTACTGTGTTTTGGTGTTATCATTGTTGTCACGAACACAACAAGATGAATATTGCAATGTGATTAGGCATAGAGATATTACACAACCAGCCAAGATTTATTTTTCTGTTTGGACAATATATTAAGGCAGATGTTTTAGTTTAATAGATTTTTTAAATGTTGATTTGAATGGTGAAAAGGGCAGAAATGATTATCCTTTTCAGTTAGAGTCACCATGTGCAATGGCTGCAACACTGCCTCTCAGTGATAACAGGGACCATCTGAAGTGAGATACCAGTCAGAGACTATCTGTACTTGTCTGTTTTTTCTTCTAAGGGCCTTTCTGTAAAATTCCACTGAGGGTTTGAAATGTGAATGGAACCATGACTGTACATGGAACTGTTCACCAAACAAAAACAAACATGTAAGCAGTGCATTTTCTGTAGATACAGACTATGGTAAGACTTTATTTCAATAACCCACTTTAGATATTCTACTAACTATAAGTAACTTTGCAACTACATGTTAACTACCAGTCATTAGAGTATTAGTAGACGGTCTGCTCAATATCTGCTAGAGTTTGTTCAAAGAGGGAGACATAGTGTGCGTCTCAATCAGTATATCCGGGCAAAGGTAAGGACTCTGGTTTACTACATATTGGAACAGTGATTACTAAAGTTTCTGCAACCTGACTATGTAAAATGTTACCGCTGGTATTAATCAACAACAGGCAGGACCTATATCTTTTTGATATTATGTTTATGCTGTTTAAACACATTGTTCTGTTACATATCCTTACAGCATTTTACAGCATATTAATTATAAAGGTTAACTAGATGTGTTCACAGCCTGTCTAGCGATGTGTGTTTATGCTGACATATAATAATAATAAAAAAATGGTTTGTCTTTTCAAACCGTGCGTCATTATATTTATTGAGTTGGCTTGTGCGTTTTATGTTATGAAGTTTTTAAACATAAGGGAGGAGCGAGCTTTTAATCTTTCAATCAACAGCCAGAGTATATAATCAGCTGCTTACCTCTCTTTCTAGCTGATCCAGCATCCCTCCACCTCCCCAAACTTCACCTTAATCTTAGGTACCTTGCCCTATGTAATCATATATGCTATATTCAGTCACTGGGGATCAGAGCTCGAGTTGAAGCTGCTTCATCGAGCCCCAGCCCCTCATCAGTGGATAGCAAACCAAATAAGTTTAACATAATATCTCAAAGATTATATGGATGGGCAAACAAATTCTTTAATTGCGCTTCAGAAACGTGATGTAATTTCCGGTAAGGGATCATAGTGAGAATAGAAGCTCCCTGGTTTTTGCGGTGCATTGTGGGATTTTTTTAGGGAGCGAACATTCCAGTGCACTGGAAGAATTTTGCGATTGAGAGACCACCCTTATAATGGCCGACCCCCTGATCAGTGCCCCGACTACTGAACTAGTGAGTTAATTGAGATGCATCCTTTGTCTCACTTGTGTCATTAGTCTCAGTAAGACATTATACTGACCCCTAATGGTGTGGATGTGTGAAGATTGTTTACTAACTGCTGCCTCTTCACCCCAGAGCTGTTAATGTTTTATTCTGTTCTTTTTCACCCTTTTTCTTACATGCGTGACTCGCTCCAGTGTTACGTTGTGTCTGTATTGTGTTTGTTGTTATATTACTTAGTTTAGATGTGCTTTTTAGAAACTAGGTGAAATCAATAATAATAATATGTGTATTTCAGAGTATTATTATAGTATTAACATGACTTAACTGATGTCAACATGTCAGCGTCCACAAGGTAGCAACCTGCTCCATGTAAACAGAAACAACAACAGCAAAAATATATACCTAACTGAATTAAATCAATTTGATCCCTTGATACTTTCCTGTTTAAACAGAGCTCACAAAGCAATTTTAAAAAGCACACCATGTTCCACAACTTGTTAGTTGAATTTTAGTTCATTTTAATAGATACACTATGTTTTAAAGAATGTTGGATATACGTGAATACTTTCCTAATAGCTAGCTGTGGTAAAGTGCTTTGATTTTGGTTATGCAGATCAGGACCCTCTGGCCTGTTGCAGAAAAGTATTGATTTTCTGTTCTTGCTGACATAGTTACTTATGTTTGCTGTAGTTAAGCTCCATGGCCGGTTTCATTAGAAGTTTGAAAAAAGAGCTGTGTCCCCTGAGTGGACATGCTGATGTGTTTAATATCTTGCTTGGCAGTGAACCAAATAGCTTTTCGGAACAACAAACAAAAGTCTTTGAAGGAACACTAATTACCCAAACTTTTGGTCAATCAGAACGGTTTAATTCTAACTGTGATATTTTAATTATGTAGCACAATCTAGGTGTTGTAATTGTGATTAGATTGCCATGTCATCCAATTCACCCCACCCAATTTGACAAATAAAAGGAGGATATGACACAGAAAGAAACAGAATTTAAAAAGCATGGATACATCGGTTGGAGCTAAGGCCCTTGGTTGAACTTGTGTTGCTGGGTTTGGCTTATCAGGATTAAGTTTTTTAAATATTTTACATATGGGGCTTGGCCCAGTGCAAGGTAGAGGAAGGGGGTGGGGGGGATGGGGGGTTGATTCCGTTTGCTGTAGGGCCCCCTCAAGCACAGGGCCTGGTGTGGTCGCACTGCCCTGTATAAGTATTAAATCTATATGGAACTATCATTTTGATATTATGATAAACCTGCACTTCCATTCTTTTTTGCATAATTTAAAGGGATATTCTGGGTTCAGTTCTTGTTCAACTCAATTGACAGCATTTGTGGCATAATGTTTATCATCATAAAAAGTCATTTTGATTTGTCCCTTCTTTCTTTCTTTCTTTCTTGGCTGTATTGCACAATGATGGAGAATACGAAAACAGTCTTTAATCAAAAAAATCCAACAACAGAACATGCAGGAGATCACAAGAGGAAGCTTAACAAAATAACCACATATAACATAGACGACACCAAACAAAGAACTTAATGAATGGAGGGCTTAAATGCACATGGGAAGCTAATTAACAGAACCTGAAACAGGTGTTTAATTCCAATCAGTAACCATAGAAACAAACTAGTGGTGAAAAAAAAAGAAAAAAAAGAAAGAATTAGAATTAAACCAAAACAGAACACACACATGACACTACTGTAACTTTTTCTCTGTAAAGTTATGTACAATATTACAATGTTATTGCCATGACAATGCAATGGCTAAAACTCTAAAATAACTATAAAACTGCTGAAATGATTAAAAATTACAACTGTACAGTACTTTTGACTGAAGTATTAATGTACGTTTTTTATATATATAAAATTATAAACTTCACTTTTCTGAGAGGCACCACTGAAAGTGCCTCACTGTAACCGTTTTTTTGTTTTGTTTTTTTCGTTTAGCAAAAAAAAAAAAAAAACAAGGGATGAGCTTAAATATTTTTTTTTGTGGTAATCAATGTTATACTGTAAATGCTGTCAACTGAGCTTAACTTGTATTTAACCTGGAATATTATTTTAACAGTTATATGAACAATTTAACATATTTTCACCTCTTAGAGGAAAACACATTCTGTTGTTCCTGTCTTTATGATAGTTCAGTTATATTTGGGTCAGTGTGTTATGTTATGTAATGTGATTTGACTAACTTCCCAAAATGCTTCATTTTAATTGTGAAAAGTACCCACTCGTGTTTCCGTGAGTAGAGAGCTGTAAATCTTGTCATTTAATGTGTTGTGGCTTACTGAAATTTGATAAAGTAATCCAAAATTACAATGTTTATTATGTCACTTTCTATTAAGAAGCTTTTTATAATCATGTGTAGTGAAATAGAAACATGGCACCCACATAGTTAACCAGAGCATCAAACACAGTGTGTGACCGAAGGTTATATTTCATAACATTTGTGCATTAGTGCACGCTGCCTTATTTAAGCGTGAATCTCCTCTGATGTGAGACCTTCTGATCTGATCCATATAGAGCCATCATTGAATCACCTGGTGTTGGTATTAAGGGAGGGAGTTTGCTACTAAACTCATTAATATATGCTGTGGAAACAAAAGAGGAGGAAAGTGTGTTCTCCTCAGCGCGCTGCAGGGAGGCAGTATGGGTATACAGGGCCAATCTGAGCCTCAGACAGGATGAGTAATGAAGCAGCATCCTCTGTACGTGTCCTCCACATGCTCTGGAATATTCCTTACTTGTGTGTGAGTGCAAAAGTTTGTGCAAATCACAGTGTACTGTGTGTGATTGATCGTGGCAGAAGGTGGGAAGTATGTCTTGGATGCTTCCCTCTGATCTTTTGTTATGATCTTTTTGTAGTTGTATTTTCTCTATATCTTTTGAGAAAGCGGTGTGTGTGTGTGTGTGTGCAGTAATTAATTTTCTACAACTTCAAAGAGCTACATATGGGCTTGCTTGTCCGTAGAGATTCAGGAAGTGTTGTCGGAGGTGGGTCAGAATAGCACACAAACACAACAAATACAAGTACACAGACGTCGCCAATCCTATATTCAAACATCAGCACTGGGTTTATATAACAGTTTACAGTGATCGTGCATTGAAAGGCCCATTTTCTGGATTTGTTTGAAATGCCATACTGCAATTATGAACATGAAAATTCATTGAAATCTGTTTAGGTTTCCTTCACAACTCTCTTGTGTTTAAAGGGACATTGTGTAGGAATTTATCCTATCCAGTGGTGAATTTGTATTTTGCATTCAAACGAATACATGCTCTCCAGCGCCTCGCTTTTTCAAATGCGTGTTGCATCTACAGTAGCCGTTACGTACCATAAAGCTATGACAGGATGTCTTTTAATAGCACTTCATCGAGTTATACTGTTTGTCTATATAATAAAGTACACAACCAAGCAATGAAAAAAAGCTTGTAATTAAGACCGTAACATTGACTTACCTGTCGAGAAGAAAGCAGGCAACTTCAGCGTCTCTTTTGAAAGCTTTCTCCTGCATTAGCTCTTTCCACCTGGAAAAAGCTATCCCGACATTAACCCTTGTTTTTTGTAATCTCCGGTCACGTTTCGTTTTTACGGTCTACTTTGGACTTTTTCGACGACGAGGACTCCTTATCCTGTGACTAACCGTACAGTGCAGCCTTTTAAACTTGCCGGGGCAGTGACAAGCGCCTCTCACTGCTCTGCTCCTCCGCTTCTGCTGGTTTCAGTCACGTGACGCTGGCTCTGAACGAAAACGCGTTGTGGAAACGCGTTGGCCTTGTACTTTTTGTCCCGCTCTGCTATTATAGTTTTTCAAGATGGCGGAACTACATGGAAGCCTCCGTGGACCTACCCGTCCCATGTATATAAAGATAATAAATCCTTCGTTTACGAGGATAAGTCAGATCATTGGCAGAGGTATTTGTACACCATTGAGGACATATTTAAGAATAAAAAGATTGATTTTAGACAATAAAATACCTAAAAAACTACACATTGTCCCTTTAAGGGCAAAAGGCGTGTTATGTTCTTAAGCAGTGCATCAGGGCTGGGTTTCCCAATAACGTTGTCTCTTAGCGTGCTACGAAGACTCTTAAGGTATAACTTAACTGAAGGTATACCATTTCTTGGCGTGTTCCCCGAACCATACCTTAGGAAGCTGCTTAAGATATACCTTCTTACGTGCGACTTTACCGGGTGCTGTCCGTGACTATGGTGCTGAATTGGTTGATATCGATGGCTCGAGAATCAATTATTCTCTCTTGCAGAGGCTGTTTATGTAAGAAAGCTGTGTTCTTTATAAAAGAAGCACTTCAGAAATAGTTGAAATTGCATTTATTAGGACTAATGGGATATTATAAAAAAATTATCCAAATTATAATAGCCTATAATAGCATAGCCTACATATTTTTTAAATTGAATCATATATTGCTGCCATAATAACCATTTAACATTTTTACGTGCTTTCTTCTCTTTCCCATTTTTGTTCGCTGAGGTGGAGCTGCGATGAAATATTGTTCTTGTAAATACTTTCCAGCATTTCAGTAATTAAAGTGTACATCTAACGTACGGTGCTCGGCAGTGATCAAAAAGGATTTAAACAGTGGATTTTGAATCTCTCCTTGTAAACTCAGAGATGTGGATTCAGACGGCAATTAAATTACCACACGACCTGTTTGTCAAAAAACAATAGGTACTAGGTACTAATTTGGCCAGGGATTTTTACGCGGGTTGCGTGAGAAAAAACACTGATATTATGGATTCGGACGGCACTAAAATCACCGACTTAACCCTATAAATGTTTAAAATGACAGTAGCCTATGCTTTCACTGGCCTTTAAAAGCGCTCTTTAATTAAATTAATAATATTGTATAATAATATAATTAAAAATCTAACAACAATCAGTGTAATGACAATTTTATTCTTTGCATGAAAACACTTGAATTAGCCTAATTGAACACTGTCTGGGTGTATTAAAACCTCAGAATTATATTCGTATAGACCTGCAACAGTGATAAGGTAAAGCTAAGAGTGGTCCAGACCAACCTATCGAACGTATGACTTACAGAAGGTATACTTAACTAAGAACGTTTCGGGAAACACGTATTAACGATAAGGTACAGCTTAAGGTGTAACTTAAGAACGACGTAGCGTTAAGGAGGTTTCGGGAAACCCAGCCCAGATTTCTGTCTTGTCTTGTTTGGTCTGAGCACATAATTCAGTATCCTGGTGTCTGGCCTGTCTCCTCCTCGATCTCCATTTCATTCTCAGTTCAGCTCGTAATAGAACATTGAGAGTTGAATTGCAATATCACACAAGAAAGAATAAGTATATTCAGGCAATAATGATGTTGGTCTGAATATTACCATGATTTGTTGAAAGACTGTGTGATTTTTCCTTTCAAGCAAAAGTTTATTTACATTTAAGTACAGTGAAAAGTAAATTATTTAAAATGTTTCAGACAAAATTTCACTAAAAATATACACTACTTTTCAAATGTAATGATATTTACAATGTATGATATTTTACAACTAATACTTTTATTCAGAAAGGTCACTTTAAATTAAACAAAAGTGATAGTAAAGACTTTTACATAGTAACAAAAGGCTTCTATTTCATATTAAGGCTAATATTTCTATTTGTCAAATACTTTTGTAAAAAAAATCACAATTTCGACCAAAATAATAAGCTGCACAACTTTTTTCAACACGCTAACAATAGGAAATGTCTCTTTAGCACCAAATCAGCATATTCAAATTATTTCTGAAGGATCATGAGACACTGAAGAGTGGAGTAATGATGGAGTAAAGATTTAAAAATATCAAAATAAGAAATGGTTGTTCAAAATGTTACTACAATTTCACAATATTACTGTTTTTACTCTATATATTTTTTTCTTGATCAACTAAATCCAAAAAGCCTTAGAACGTTTAAGTGACTTTTGAACAGTAGTATAAGAGAAAACAAATCAAGCCTAAATTAGTATGTTAAATTGGCATTTTTATGCATGTAATCAATTAGAATTATAATTGCATTACACATCTTATTTTGTGAGTATTCAGTAATGTATAACATATGCTGGTCCTCCTTTGGAGATAAATTGATTCTGTGTGGTTTACAACAGAAGTCTTCCACAATAATATGTATTAATGAAGTCCCAGTCTTCAAAGACGAGTGTATAGTGAAATTTTGCTTACATCTCTGCTGTAATGAGTAACAAGAAGTAGCAGAATCTGTTCATTAGAGTCCAACAAAGTGGAAAGCCATTGATACTGCAATAAAACAATGGTATAATGAAGCTTCGGCATGTGAAAATGTGAAATCAACAAGATTGGCAAAAAAAAAAAGAAGAAGAAAAAAAGCCTGTTTACCCTTCTCTTTCTCTTTCACCCTCTTTCTGTCTAATTTAGTGTGTAATCCAAAGTTCTTGTTGTGTCTCCTGGCAGGAGATGTGTATCATTCGCACATCAGTTCAGCCATCATAAAACATACTTCCCATCGTGTGGCCACAGCATAAGGATGTCGTTAGCTCAACAAAATGATCTCGTGGCCACAACATATTATCATGTTCCCACTGGTTAATATGCTGTGGCCACAGCAAAACTTAGTGAACCAAACATGTCACCTCCTGGTCACCATATTTTAATAAAATAAAAATAAAAACAAGAGTTGAGTGTTCATATTAGTGACGGTGTTTGTAGGTTAATATGCCAATGAATGTGCCTTCTGTTTAGCCCTGTTGTGCTACTTATAGCTGTTTTAAAACACAAGAAGACAATCTGTGTAAAGGAATATGATGTGTCAGAGAAATAGATGTAAATATAATAGATCAAAAGTAGCAGTAAAGACATTTAAAGTGTTTTAAAAGCATTATAACAAACTTATATTAGGCAGCACAACTGTTTTCAATTTTGGTGATAATAATAATAATATTTTTTCTTGAGCAATAAATATATTTAGTATATATTTGGTATATATACTATATTACTGTTTTTATGGTATTATCAAAAAAATGCAACATTGGTAAACTTAAGATATGTCAAAAAAAAAAAAAAAAAAAAAAAACATATTAAAAATCTAGTACAAATCTTTCTGGCCCCAACTTTTTGAACAGTAGAGTATGCCCAAATTAAATGTTTCAGCCTTTTCTCTGTTTGTTGATCACCTCTTGGGGTGCAATGTGTTAGAATAATATATTTATTTGCATATTAATACATTATAACTTGCAGTTATTACTAACAAAGTGCTATTTTTAAAGGGTAACTAAACCCTAAACCAACTTTTTTTAGTGAATGATCTGTAAGAATGGGGCTTTATTAATGCTGTTCATTGATTCAAGTAATTTTTTTGACATTTGTGTTTTAAGTATTTTAATTTTACTAAATATGGTGTAAAAACGTCTGAGTGCTGCCCTCTTCAGTTTGAACAGTGGCTACTGCAGTTGAATTTTCCTATTGGGAGTTGTGGTACACTCTGACGTCAGAGGGTACCAGCTAACCACGCCCTTGCCTGCAGAGAGATACGTCTCAGATGCACGCCCCCTCTCCACTGGGCTCTGCCTACTTTTCCAGCATTTTTCAAATATTGCCAGTGGGTGGAGTCAGGCTCTGACCAGGGGTTTAGTTACCCTTTAATATAATACATGACATACTCTGATCTGAAAAGCCTCTTCTGATCTCATTTAGAAAAGCTCAGTGAATTTATGAGAATATTATCTACCCAAGCACTGTTAACCCTGTTTCTGGCACAAAACTGGACATTGTCACGTTCTTCAAACCTCATGGTATTTGGCTTTGTACACCTACTGTAGCAAAAGCCTACAGGCAAAGGTAAAATCCATATTTGCTATACATTGTCTGCCAAATATATTTTGTCTGCATGACCATGTCCATCTCCCCACGTGTGTACAGATGTGCATGTAAAGGTGCCCTCACATGCTTAAATATTCTGTCAGATTTGCCACATATATTCTGCTATAAAATAAATGTAGACAAGAACTTCAATGGTTTACATACAGAATCTGGCTGGTCTGACTCCAGCTTATTTGCAAAATAGGTTACAGTATCTCTGAAACATATTGATCACCCAGTGACATCCTTCGAATGTTCCTTAAACAAATTGGATGTTTTTTTTTTTTTTTCTGCCTGCAAATTTGCTGCACTTAAGTATTGCATAAAATGCTGAAATTGGACTATTGAAATAGTCTCAGTTGAATGGTTTTGAAACTGTTCTTCTTTGTTTTCATATTTATTGTTTATTTATACTTTTTTAATTGGATGGAATTATTAAATTATATATTTTTTATTCCTTATTGTTCTCTTTCTCTCCTTCAAGAGAACATATTAACTATGAGACTTGTCCTTTGTTTTTTATTTCAGTACTGCCTGCACTAGACTATAAAATAAACATATTATAATAGTAATTTGTTCAATTGAATGACATGAATGGTCATGTGTTCTCAACAATAGGATGACCTGTTACATTAAAGGGATAGGGATACACTAGATGTCGCCTTCGCTACTGCAGTTCATTGGAACGAAACCGTAGCCAAGGCGACATCTATGTATATATCTATACCCGCCCGCGCCGTCAGATCATTTGGACGTGTGCTGTGTTCAAGAGATAACAACAATATAAATACTGTTCGTTTTCTCACACAAAGCGCTCGTTTCGTGTCTTAGGCCATCAATAGCCGCTTTCCGACCAAGTAGTTCTAGGAACTTAGTTCTAGGAACTGTCCACTTCTAAACAGTTCTAAGAACTACTCTCCCCTAAACTCGGTTTTGCTGTTTGCGTTCGCACTGGCCAAGTGGCCATAGGAACTGGTAGGAGGGGTAAGGGAGTGACGCAGGCACGGTGACTTTTATTTTATTTTATTTTTATTTTTATACGCTGAGAACGCCAGAGCAAACAATGCTCGCATTCTCTGTGTTTATTAGTTAGCAATCTGTCTAACAGTACAGTTTAATATGTTATTAGATAGAACTGTAATAGAAAGTAGACAGTATATGAAAAAAATGTTATTAGCCTATGTGGTTGATGTCCAGTGTTGCTAGCTGGGCAGATAAACAATCATGTTTGGCTTGGTCCCCTCAAAGTTGCGTTGGATTTTCTCTTCAGCATAAAGGTTTAGAGACCCATCTATCACTGTTTTAAATGTTTGTATAGTTAGTTTATGGAGTAAATATATAGGCTATAATCTGTGTGTTTACATTCTAGCTGTTTTAAAAATGGCGGGTGCTGGTGTTCCGCGTGCGTTCGGTCAATCAGCGTACACTAACGTCACGGATAGTTCCTATAGTGCTGGTTTAGACCCTACTCTGAAGTAGGACCCAAATTAGTTCCTACAAATGGAGTTCCTAGAACTAAAATCGTTCCTAGTTCCTGCGGTGCGAACACGCCGACATCCGGGTACTTTAGCCAATAGTTCTAGGAACTGTGAAAAGGTTCCTCCGGTCGGAAAGCGGCTAATGTGTACTTACGATGGGGAATTGTTTAATTTGGACGATGGGGAATTGTTTTAATTTGGACTCTGTGCTTGTGTTTTGAGACAGTGACCATCGACCTGCATTATATGACTGACAGACAAGAACAGTTTGACCTAAAAATATCAAAATTGAAACTACTGCGGAAACAAAGACACCTACATCTTGGATGCCCTTGAGGTAAGCTAAAACATATCAAAAATTAATTTCAAAGTGAACTATCCCTTTAAACCGTTATCACTGATAGTCTTCATCTCATGTGTGTGTATGTCTAAAACCTTTTAATTAGCAAAGAAATGACAGTGTGCCTTGTGTCTCCTCTGGTAAAATCAAGGTAAAAACTGCATCCTTTACGATCACACTATGCTTTTGGTATTAATTGAGAGTGAAGATGCTTTACACACCTTCTGTGCAAGATTTAAATTCGGTGACCATTAGTGGAGCAAAATCTTTGTCTGTGAATCTACTATTGAAATTCCAAGTATGTGTGTTTGCTGCAGGTTGTCTTCATCCCTTGAGGCCTCCGTTTGAAATGGAAATTTTCTTGGGAAATCAAAATATGCCACACACACACACACAGCGGACCTCTCTGCTCCATTTCTAGGCTTTGCTTGTCATGGCTCTGTGGCAGCCCTGTGTGCTCCTATGGCTTCTGACACCTGAATTAGAAATACACTCGGCATGCAGGGATCCTTTCGATAATTAAAGTATCTCTTTGCTTTTACTGTACCTTCATTATGGTTATTTACAATAATATTATTTCTAGTTTGTCTTGATGTTATTGCACACATGTTCTGTTTGTTTGTTTAGTTGTTTATTGTTGTTTGTTTGTATTTATTTATTTATTTATTTGTTTTATTGTGCATTTTTGCTTAGTCAAGATCGTTTTACAAAACAGTAAATATAACATAATAATAGTAATAGTAATAATAATAATAATAATGTTTACTTTTCATAACGTTATGTTCACTATGTTATTGAATGCTTGTTCTGTATTTGTTTGTTTGTTGTGCATTTTTGCTTAGTCAAGATCATATTAAAAATCCAGAACATGTACACAAACTCCTAGTAAACATAACAATTTGAAAAGAATTCCACTGAATAATAATAACAGTAATAATAATAAAAGTCTTGAGTGAACTTACACTGATATCAAAAATTCATATAAGAAGTACATTTGGATGTAATAGCTTTATATTAATACATAGCTTTGGTAAACATTTTAAACCTTTTTGTTTCTTTGAAATTATCTTTATTGATTCACTCAAATAATGTCTTCATTTTCTATTAGCTTTTGTTACTTAGCAATGAATTTCACCAGGCATACTCTATATGGATAATGATAACAATAAGCACTATAGTCAGAATAATGAAAATGATCATTCTGAATCACCATGAATGTGGAGGTGTAAATAAACCCTTCCTTTCTCCAAAACCTCTAAACCTGCCAAATGTCCGTTAAATGTCTGCCAACACCACCCTCCTGCTTTGCTGAGATAGGATTTAACAACGCTGTGTTCTCACAAGGCTGGTATTAACTGAACACGTCTCATATCCACATGAATCTTCAGGTTTTGAGGGGGTGTTTTTCCATTTGGATGCTGTGGGCACAGTGGGCACCCTACAGCCTCCAACAGGAGTTTAACCCCCCCAGCTGACCCTGATATCTCAGTATGGGGTGAGGTGTGACGGAGGGGGGTGTTCATGGGCCAAGCCCTTGTCGCCAGAGGTACGATATTCAGAGGCAGTTGCTGGTCCTAACTGCACTCAGTGTGGTGTCCAGCCCGAGTCAACATGTCACCGTAAAGGCCGTGCTAGTTTTGACAGGACTCAAATGCTCTTCATGCTTCATAATTCAGCACTTTTTTAAAGCCATTGCTTCTGGCCAAGTGATTTTTCTGCTATCCATTTGGAGATGTATCTGTGTGTGTGTGTGGACAGTTCTGTGCGTGGACGCTTATGTCTGCGTCATCTGTACATGTATGTGTCAGTGTGTGTCTATTTATGAAACGCTGATCCACACAGTGCAATGAATGTGTCACTTTTAGTGGTTTACAATAATAAAGCTGGACTGCCAGCTGTTTTATAGCCGTGACTGACGAGAGGCGAATTTTTGGGTATTTCACCCCTCTGAAAGAGAGAAAATATGAAAAACATAAACACGCATTCATAAAACATGAGATCTGATGTCATTTGCCTCCCTCTTGACTGTGATTTCTAGCTCGTAATTGGCTGTTTTTATGCGCTGTCAGCTTGTTTTGGGTGACCTGCCAATCAGGTTTCAAACGAGTCATAAGCTGTTTCGTTGTGACGTCAAGACGAAACATTAGCATATTGCCCGCCCACTTATTGCGCACGCAGACACCAGGGAAAACTTGAACCTCAAACCAACAGCTGATTCCTGTGGATACTGGATAGCATCATGTTGAGAAGACGCTGTGCTCTACAATGTGAAGGTAAAGCCAGTTTTTTTTTTCCACTGCCCAAGGACGAGCATGTGAAGAATCAGTGATTAAAATTCATCTTTACCACGATATCACAGCAGTATAATCATAAACTTTTGCTGTGTTCCCTTTATTTCACTGACGACTGCTTCTCAAATCTCGGAGTTCAAAGCAGGATTCGCAAACCGCTTGCTCTTGAAAGATGGTGTTCAAAATACGTAGTTTTGAGTTTTATATTGTGTAGGTCTCCTGCTAACTGGCTAACTCACGTTATCACTGTCTTACTTAAATACTTATGCTAATCAGTTGTGGGCCACTATTACCTAGAACTGAGTCTATTAATGCAGATTGTCTGTCGTTCTCACAACTTTGAGGAAAGATTAAGCATGGAGCAAGATTTGTTTTACCAACGTTTATGTTACATCAGTCATTCACGCTAGAGCTCGGCTAATGTATACATTGCATACATGCACTGTTATTAATACAGTTTCCACGTGTTCACCGCAGTATATTACAAAAATACTCTGTAAATAAATTAGTACAAGTAAAATAATCGGTTTGTTGATGGACATATACTTGTTAATGCTGATGGTGAGAAATTACAGTTGCAACATCTCATAATGTACCTCAAACTGAGTAACTTTAGTGTATCACTGAGAACCGTCCTGCTCAAGTCGTCCTTGCGATGGAGGTTCGGGTTGAATAACTAGTTCTTCCAATGAATGTTTCATCATCGGACTCACGCTCGCATTGATATGGTAAAATCGGCGTCATTGTATGTTACTGTCTTTAGTTTATGAAGTAGGAAGCCTCAGGACAGCTGACGTTGTTATGGCAATGGGCCATTTTGTTTTTGATGCGCGCGCTGTACGCGGTAAACCAATCACAACAGACTGAGCCGTCTGGCCAATCAGAGCAGAGTAGCTCACGGTAAGGCGGGATTTAGAGAGATTGATTCATCTGACGAGTCGTTTGAGAGTCATTGAAAATGTGGTGATGTGCAAATGTATATTATTGTAGTGTCTGGACCAATCAGACACACACAAATTATTCATTTATTTAAAGGAGAACTCGGCAACTCTAGCGAACTCTAGTCACTTCTTTGCTAATTTTCCCTTTTGTTGTCGCATGTTTTCCCCACGAGCTCCCCCTACAGCTGTGGGGCGTATATTTCACAACACTGTCGTAAAAAACTCACTTGCGGCGGCCTCCTCCCCCTCTCTACCGCTGCTCATGTGCGTTTGTTTTGATCGGAGCAAGCCAACTGTATCGTGTGGATCTATGTCTACCGAGGTGGGTAATCTGGTAATACATCCTACATGTGTGTGTGTTTATGTCGAATTGCCATAAAGCAATTCGTGTTTCGCGCTCGTTCTCGTTCTCGTTCTCGCTTCTCACGAGACTTCCAATTTCTATCTTGCCGGGACGGTAGTCCCCAAGTTGCAAGGTTGGTTTTCCGCCTGGGAACGCTGGGGGGAGCAGGGAAAGTCACCAATATAACCAGAACAGGTTGTTTAACCATCCAAATGATTTCTAGACAGTTTTATTAAGTTAAAAAAGTTACCAAGTTCTCCTTTAATGAATAATCCAGCAAACTCACTCTCCCAACAAATGCCTGTGAAACTTCCCCCAAAAACTGACATCCCAAATGAAGCTAACACACTGGCAGAACGCGGTGTCTTGTTACAGGACACACAGAGACTGATAAGAGGATTTTACGATCCAAAAGAATGTCCAGAAAGCTGCGACTCTTACTTAATTCTCACTGAGAAGGAGAAATAAATGAGAACTAAAAGAGGTTGTGCCATCTTCGCTTTAAAGTCACTGATCAGCTCTTAGCTCTCGCTTAGTCGCTTTCTGAAATGCTGACGTGAAGATGATGCTGAACTAGAAGCCTCTAAGGACCCAAGCTTGTGCCAGGCTGCGGCCTTGTCTTTCCATTCACCAAAGATACTCTGGAAACCACTGGTTCTCTCTCATCAAGACCACATCAGCAAAGATCAGCTGGAGCCTCAACAAATTGCATCAGGACAGTTTAATTCAAATGGGCGAGACATGCAAGTATCAAACTTAGTCTCATTATTTGATACATTAAGTATCCTTAGCGCTTTTAAAGAAGGGCATGTTAGAACTAAACTGGGCTGCGTTCTCCGATAACGTTGTCTCTTAGCGCGCTACGAAGACTCAAAAGGTACACCTTAACTACAGGTATACATTTCCTACGTGTGTTCTCCGAACTATACCTTAGGATGTTGCTTAAGGTAAACCTTCTTAAGTTCGACCTTAGCAGGTGCTGTCCATGGTGGAGGTGCTGAATAGGTTGATATCGATGCCTCGATGATCGATTGTGCGCTCTTTCCTTCACAGCGGTATATGAGTATGTGTTTATAATTTAGCAAGTGTGCAATCCCAAACCCTCACGGCCATAAGTGTGTTAATGTTCTCCACAACGTATGCTGAGTAATTTTTTTTTACAATGGTCTCTTCTGACATGGTAGTCAGTGGACTAAAGTGTTCTCTTATAAAGTAGTTGACATACACTAACTGGCTCCGCGGACGGCGCCGTCTTTGATTTAAAACAAGTACTCGCTGTCTCGCTGCCATAGCTATAAAGTTTGTGTAAACTCATCTTTCTTTATATAGACTCCTAAGCCTTTTCTGTCAAATGGTTTGCCAGCTGATGTGCCTTAGGATAGTAATTAAAAAAGCTAACAACCATTAGTGTATGGAAACTTTATTAATGAAAACACTTCCATACACTGGGTGTAGGCTATAACAACTTAAGTATTTTATGTGTAAAATTTTAAAGTAAAGTAAAAATGTAATTTTAATACTAAATCAGATTTTATATTAAATGTTCATATAAAATTTTCTATGTGTAATTAAACTGCGATGTAAAAAAGCTTTTTGCGTAGTGGTGGCCACTAGCGGTATGAACCGTCAGCAGCGATAAGGTATAGCTAAGAGCGCTCCAGACCAACCTTACGAACGTATGACTTACAGAAGGTATACTTAACTAAGAAGGTTTCGGAAAACACGTATTAACGATAAGGTACTTCTTAAGGTACAACTTAAGAACGACGTAGCGTTAAGGTAGTTTCGGAGAACGCAGCCCAGATGGTTTGCTCAAGGCTGTTGATCTGCTGAATTTCAAACAATGCTATAACTTCTTGCTTTTCTGTATTCTGCTTCAGCTCTCTTTCCCTTGGTAAACTGTATGCATGTGTGTGTGTATGTTAGAGTAGTTTAAGTGTTTAGACTAGTTAATAAAATCTTGTTCATGTCACACGTAAAGTTGTCTGTGTCTCAAGCTCATAACTGGAGTCACTAATCATTTAAGATTTTAGCTACTGCTCTTAGTAGTACTGTAAATTAAGAAAGACATTTCCCATGCCCCGGAAATGTACATTTCTTAGAGTTAATAAACAATTAATCCTGAGTGTTCACGAGACAAACAGGTTAATTGATTGTAATATTAATTTACGACAGTAAGTTAATTATACTAACTGATCCAGATATTCATAATCAATTATAACCAGTTATTATTGATTATTAATATTTCATAGAGCTAATTTGCTACATTATGAGGAAAGTTTTTTTTACCTTTGATGCATGTAAACCTGTTGTAGTAGGAGACTCCAAAACAACATTAGGAAACTTTAAAATAGCATTACAGGGGCACTTTAAGAGGAAGTGACATCACAGTTCGAAGGTTTGCAAGGTCTGTTCTCATAAAAAAAAAATAATAAAAAAAATGTGTTTGTTTTACATGACACCATTAGTCAAGAATAATATCCACCCTGTTTTTAAAACAGAGTTTTTTTCACAGTATCCCAAAATTATGTATTACGTATTATTATTATTATTAGTAGTAGTAGTAGTAGTAGTAGTAGTATATTTTGAGGTGGCACAATGCATAAGCACCTATACAAACAGCATTTGTCTGATAGAATGTGTAAAATATATATATAAAAAAAACTATGATTTTTTTAAGTAGAAAGTTTAATATGAGAGTTATATAAAAAAATATATATATAACAAAAATGTAACTCTGCCATGACATTCACCTCTTAAGTTGTAGTTGCAAACTTCATCTTGTTTCTCAATCCACAGTTATTTATTTTCATTGGTTTTTATTTTATTTATTTTTTTT